>NC_041045.1:6599698-6769698 GCF_900634775.1 Gouania willdenowi
TCTGCTCGGTGCAGGATTTCTCCTTCCTTTGCTCTGTGGCTCATTGGTGTTTTTTAATGTTTACCATCATTAAGCAGGTTTTCTGCTAACACAGAGACTCAAGAGTATGTCACTAAGTCCCCAGGGATTGGTTCACAGTTTCATCATGACTTGTGAGATAGTTGTGATTTAAAACAGTTGAATAATAACTCGAGGCCAGAAATGGGTAACTAACTACGAAACAAGCAGGGGTCACAAAAATGTCATTGTCTGATCCGAGGGCCACATTATTTAAATCAATGTCCGTGCTTGGAATATTGACCAATCTGAGGTGGTTTTTTCTGGAGTAATTTTGTCTATTTTTTTTTTTGTGTGTGTGTATCGAGTCTTTTGTGTTTTTCTTTTGCTTGTTTTTTATCCACTTTTACTATTTTTGTTTGCATTTTGTGTATTTGTCTATTACATTATATTTTGTGGAGTTATTTTGTCCATTTGTTGTGTATGTACTATTTTTGCTGTTGTGTATTTGCATTTTCTTTGTAGTTTTGTATTTATCTGTTTATCTAATTTTGTATGTTTTTGGAAGTCATTTGGAGTATGGCTCCAGTATGGCTTTAATGTGTCTGTCTGTGATTGTGTATGTTTTTTTTATGCAATTATTCCGAATTTTGTAATATTTTTGTTTGAAGTTTTTGCGTAGTCTGTATTTATGTAAGTTTTTGGGATTTTTTTTTGGAGTATTTGTTTTTTTTTTTGTGTACTTTTGCTATTTTCTGTGAATATTTCTGTCATTTTGTGCATTTACTTTCAGGGGCTGCATGTGGCCCTCGTCTCTCTTGGCTTTTGCTCGCCCTGTTAAAGATATCACTTAAAGTGACTCACAGGCAGGACTCCAGTGTCTGGGAATCACACTATCACATAACCTTATTTCCTCTTCCATCATGTGTGAGATTGCAGGTTTTTCTCTGCAGGAATCTGAGCGTCAATGCTGATTGGTGGTGATGAGCTTGGATTTAAAAAGCGTTTTGATTCTTTTTTTGAAATAGTCTACTACAAACTAAAGGGCTAAAAGCACAGACAGAACCTTCTAATAACTGACACAGTCTGAAGTAAAAATGGAAACATGTAGTCGGTTAATCTTTTCCCTGAGTGCTGCAGACATTTTCCAACCAGATAGTTGTGTTCCTGCAAAGCTTTAGACTTCCTTTAGAAAGTATCACTGCAAATCTTCCCGTAGCTCTGCCAACAATGCAGAGAGAAAGTGCTGTGACTTTTTGTGGGTAATTATTAATGAGGGGGACTTGGATCTTAGCTTCATGTGGCACTGGTGCAGCCCCGCTATGTGCTACACAGCCACGGGTTTGTATGTAATTCATTGCAGCGATGATGTGCGAGGGATTGAAGGCTGTGGGAAAGAAGAACTGAAGAGGATGTTTCTCTGAGGTTTAGTGTGTAATTATAGGGAGGAAATGAAAAAGAAAGTTCCTTTGTTTAGTGTCTTTTGGTCATGAGGCAATCTACATTAAATATGTTGTAACTCAATCTCAAAGGGCGCATCTGCCAGATCATCCCTTCAGCTTCCTGTTGCACTCGCTCTTAGTTTCCTTTTCTTGCTAAATTTGCTTGTGCACTCACATTTTGCTGCATCTGTGCTATTTTCTTCCCCCTGTGAACCAGCGTTTGAGGGAGTGTGTAGCTCAGTGTGTGTGTCGGTGTGAGACTAGCTGTAGGAGGACGTCGAATGCCTTGGAGGTCAGCGTTGCTTTGCTCTGTCTTCTGTCTCACTTCTGCCAGTCTTGCTAAGTCATCAGCAGCCAATGGCTGATCCATTTTCTGTGCTCCACCTCAGCACAGCCCTTCAGTATTGGGCCTTTGCAGTGTTTCAGCACAATGAAACTGTAGAGTGCACAGTCACACTGCCTACGTTTACAGCAAACAGGCTTTCATTGTCTTCTTGATTTTCCTTAAATCCTGATGTCCAGCTGCTTTCGACATCAGGCCTGAAGGGTCGGCAACACCACCACTCTAAACTTGGATATATTAATATGAAAAACAAACTCTTGAGAATAAAAAAAAACAGATTTTGAAAGCAGCTATTTTATAAATTAAAAAAAAAAATGTTTTAAGGACATAAATGAGTGCAGAAATTGTCTGTTTTCATAATCAACATTTCATTTTGTGTTTTTACAAATAGGTCAAGTAGCTAATATTGAACTTCCCAGCACAGTGTCTATTTGTAACATTGAAAATGTTGTGCTTCTCTTCCAGATCAACGTCCGTGTGACCACCATGGATGCAGAGCTGGAGTTCGCCATCCACCCAAACACGACAGGGAAGCAGCTCTTTGACCAGGTGTTTCTTTCTCTTAAGTGCACAACAAGTTTTGACAGACGTTCATAATAGGCCGCAGGTGTTAAGTTTTGCGTTTCCTGTCTCAGGTGGTGAAGACGGTGGGACTGCGTGAGGTCTGGTTCTTTGGCCTGCAGTACGTGGACAGCAAAGGTTATTTCACCTGGCTGAAGCTCAATAAAAAGGTCAGCCTCTGTGAAATCCCAGGTCAGCCTGTCGTTTCTTTGGGATTCGCCTTGAAGCAGCTCTGGTGGTGGCGGCGAAGCCTCAGAACAAGCTTCCTCTCTGAGCCAAACAAACATGCCCTCAAGCACTAACACCCCCATCATTACAGCTCATCTGTGTGTCTTCAATCTCACACAACAACAAAAAAAACCCTCTGAAAGAGGGCGAGAGAAATAATGAGAAATGGTAATAAAAAGTTTCAAGACTACAAAGATTTAGGCCAACGTTTCAAGGCGCAGATGTGCTGGTTTGTGCCGCTGTGGGCCAGTGCTCAGCTGTCAGCGTGATTCATGACAGGATTTCTGCTCAACAGTGGGGCTGCAATGGAAACTATTCTATGTGTGTCTTTGTTTAGCTGTCGTTTCTGCACATGTGCAGAGCCCACCCGACTGTCAGGAGCAACAGAAATTAAAAGAGCCTTTTGTTTATGATTTATTATCACATATTTTTATCGTGGATCATCACGAGTCTGACGCAGGTCATTGTTGTCGTCGTGAAGAGAAGATCTGCAATGATTTATGGACAACAGGACAGTTAGAATACTTGAGTCAAACTTGAGGCCCGGGGGTTCAAATTTAGCCATTCATAGCATCCAATTTCTGCTCACAGAGAAATCATGAATCATTGTGTAAATTACCGACTACTTCAGTTGTAGATATCTCAGCCCCTCCAAATAGACAAATTAAATGAATTTCCACAATATTTGCAGGGCCCCCAGTTATTTTTTAATCTCAATTTGTTTTAAAGAATTAGCAGTTTTTTCAAAATCCTGCAGTTTTTATCAAATAATTTCACATAATGTCCCCAAATTGAGTAAATATCGGTCACAAAAGCAAGGAAATCTGTCACTACGAGATGACTATTGTTGTAATTGGTGCTATATATATTTGTTAGTGCCTTAAATACTCAATGTAAAATTAATAACTGGAAGGTTAAACATTAATGGGCACGTTAATGATGATTTCCTACCAAATTGAAATCCAACTGCTCTGACCTGACACCCTTGGTTTAGATCATTAACGGGATCCTGAACCTGAATTACAAAGACGGCTCAGACGAACGAGTTATATACCACAAAATTTATGAACAGTAATTGCCTGAAATCTTCTAAATGGTTACACCCACATATAAAGGGATAATACATGTGTTTGAGGCTACAAGTTGATATAAATAACATTTGACAAAGATGTATTAATTAGCTTTAAACGTATCTAAAGTGCATCAACATGGGTTCACACCTTTTAGTAACGTTTTTAAAAACCAAGCTTGAGTCGAGAAGACACCACTACGATTGCACATTGAATCGTTCTTTGTTCGCGATGCATTTTCCTGCCTCGTGATTTAGCATTCAGACTGTGTTCATTTGGGGCGGCTGATAGCGTTGTTGGTCTCCAGGTGACGCAGCAAGACGTGAAGAAGGAAAATCCTCTGCAGTTCAAGTTCCGAGCCAAGTTTTTCCCAGAGGACGTGCCTGAAGAACTCATTCAAGATATCACCCAAAGGCTCTTCTTCCTCCAGGTCACCTGAAACACAGAGGGAAATAAATACTTCCCACCAACGGCTGTCGTTGTGCATCTGGTTATGAACTCGATGATTTCTCTCCTACCAGGTGAAGGAGGCCATCCTCAATGATGAAAACTACTGTCCCCCAGAGACGGCCGTCCTGCTAGCTTCTTACTCTGTCCAAGCCAAATATGGGGACTACAGCAAAGACGCCCACAAGGCCGGATACCTAATGCAGGACAGACTGCTGCCTCAAAGGTGACTCTCATGACTCGAGGGGTTTACTCGCTGAAATGCTTTTATTTTTAGGATTAAATCGGAATGTGCCTCGATTTCTGTCCTCATGATGTTTTTCTTCAATACTTATTTGTCTCTGTGTGTTTGTGTGTGTGTGTTTGCAGAGTCTTAGAGCAGCATAAGCTCACCAAGGATCAATGGGAGGACAGGATTCAGACCTGGCATGAGGAGCACCGAGGAATCCTGAGGTGTCTGCTTCACTTTCAGGATTCTCTACGAAAATATTTGTTCTTTAGCCACAAATTTTGTTTGTTAGAATCACATCTATAAAGTTGTTTTTGTTTTGTTCAAGAGACGGCACTACCTCCAGAATCACTCAATAACATGAAATCCCCATCTGTTGTGTTGATTTAGGGAGGATGCGATGATGGAGTATCTAAAGATTGCGCAGGACTTGGAGATGTATGGAGTGAATTACTTTGAGATCAAAAACAAGAAGGGGACACAGCTATGGCTCGGTGTGGACGCTCTGGGCCTGAACATCTACGAGCACGAGGACAAGTAGGTGGCAAATGATTATCATTGTGTTCTTTGGTGTTGGGCTTTATACTGACTCTTGTTTACTCAGTATTCCGAGTTTCAAAGTATCTTTTTAATTATTTTTTTTGGGTGACATGCAGTGTTAATTTTTTTTTCAAAAATGATGACAAAATATGTTGACGACTTTTATACTGAGACGAAACGTTGCGAGCTATAAAACAATGACATTTAGACTTGTTTTGGTTATCGAGGTGGGACCAGAATAAGTCTGACGATGTTCGAAAAGAGTAGACTAGATGAAGGCATTGTTGCGGACACCGTCCCCGCTTCATTTGAGTTAGTTTCCATGGCAACGTGTCAGCGTTTCTGACAAAATACGTTAAAGTTGAATTAAACTTCCTTTGCCTACAACCTTTTTACAAATAAATAAATGTGGAAAAGTTTTTTTTTTCCTGAAAAGTGTGTAAAGGGAACAACTGGGATTGATAAATCTGTAATATAGTTTATATCTATGTGTTTACTTTATTATTGTTTGATTTGAGAATTCTTCATTTATGGCATAACATTAGATGCTTATCAAATTAAAGTGCAGTGATTAAAACTCCTTTTCAATTTAGTTTTCAGACTAAGACTAAACCTAAAATGGCCGGTATAGTTAACACTGATGACATGATAATAACATGACATGGGGCTGTTGAGTAAGTTTGGAGGAAACGGGTATTTTTGGAAGGGAAGCTTCAGTGAAAGGTGGAGAAAGGAAGATCAATCTCCTGCATTGTAGGAGAGCTTCTTCCTGTTCTGTGTGTTCCTATTTAAGGTGGAAAGTAGAGATTTAATCAAGATATTTTTCTTTTTTTGCCCTCCTGAAAAGCCTTTGTGTATTTACCTTGAGCAAACTGATCTTTTTTTTTTCTCCTTTATTAAGGCGACAGGAAATGCACAAAGAGAGAAGTTTCACTTTAATTCTTTACTATACTGTATAAAAACAAGTGTTTCTATCATCTTTACTGTCTTCATAGTTCTCACCTCCTCATAAGAAACTGTGTTTTAAATCCTTTTTCTTTTCTTTTTTTAAAGTGGTTTGTGTTTGCCTGATGCTATCTGCTGGGGAAGTTTTATAAAACGTCTTGGTGCTTTGTGCAAAGATAAAATGTTCATGAAAATGTCTTCAAAAATCAAGAATTTTATTTGTTATTTGTGCATACATTAATAGTCCACATGCGTAGGAACTGTAATAAAACATTTAAAAGGACACAATTGATAAAAACACATATAAAAATACAACTGTAGAAGAAAAGTGCATTAAAACAATAAAAAAGAAAGTTTAACAAATAAAAAAAAATAAGCAGATTATCCACCATAAACTATCTCTTTCAGGCTGACACCAAAGATTGGTTTCCCCTGGAGCGAGATCCGAAACATCTCCTTCAATGACAAGAAATTTGTGATCAAGCCCATCGACAAAAAAGCCCCAGTAAGAGTGCGACTCACCCACAACAGCCCAAACAATGGCTAACAATTCCATTTCATTCTCCTACCACTGCTTTTCTCTGTTTGTCACATCTGTAGGACTTTGTGTTTTACGCCCCACGCCTGCGCATCAACAAGCGTGTTTTGGCTCTTTGCATGGGTAACCACGAGTTGTACATGAGGAGGAGGAAGCCCGACACCATCGAGGTGCAGCAGATGAAAGCTCAAGCTCGAGAGGAGAAACACCACAAGCAGATGGAAAGGTGTGATGACAGGAAGTCGTAAAGGGCTCGACTTCAAAGCAATACATCTAACAATAATGGTGGTTCAGCTGTGTTTATATTTTATTCTAACCCAGAGATGGGCAGCTTTTATCACAGCGAGGGCCACGTTCATGTGAGCATTTAGAATAATTACCATTACGAGCATTAATACAGGAAAAAACAAAGGGGTTTCTTTGTTTGTGATGTAATTTTGTGTGTTTGTTTTGTTTTGTATTATGAATCATTTAGTGTATTTTATTTTTGTTTTCATGTTTTTTTTGTTTTTATTATTTTGTGTTGTTTTTGGAATCATTTTGTGTTTCTATTATTTATGTATATGTTTTTTTTATTTTGCATGTTTTCTGTATGTTTTTGGGTCCATTTAGAATAGATTGCATGTTTAACTTTTGTAGATTTCTGTTGTCATTTACTGTCATTTTGTGTGTTTTCTTTAAGGTCACAAAATTAGTCCAATTTGCTCATTTCTTTTCTGCTTTTAGATCCAAGTGATCCGCTACAGTTTTCCCACTAGGGGGCAGCATTGATCCTCAAGTCTCAGTTTTAACTCTTTTTGAAAAAAGACCCAGTTTTCCTGATGAAGTGTTCACCTGACCTCCTCAGGGCCCAGCTGGAGAATGAGAAGAAGAAGCGAGAGCAGGCCGAGAAGGAGAAGGAGAGGATAGAGCGCGAGAAAGAGGAGCTTATGGACCGGCTGAGACAGATTGAAGAGCAGACGATGAAAGCTCAAAAAGGTATTTAAAATATTTTATACTTACCTTTGACTTATCTGTATATTTATATCCATTCATCATGTTAATAATGCTAAATATTGCTTACAAAACATGAATTAGATTTTTCCTTAGAATATGAATGTGTACATTTGACCACCACAGTCCAAAAACCTGTATGTTAATAAACAAGGATGGGTGACAGATGATGTCTCTATTGTGTAAAACCTCCCACAGAGCTGGGGGAGCAGACCCGGCGGGCCATGGAGCTGGAGCAGGAAAGAAGGAGAGCGAGAGAAGAGGCGGAGAGGCTGGAGAGGGAGAGAGAAGCAGCTGAAGAGGCCAAGGCCGAGCTGGCCAAACACGCTCTGGACCAACAGAAAAACCAGGAGCAGCTGGTGGGTTTGTTTGTGACAACAATAATCATTTTAGAAGATTCTCGTTTCACATGTTAGCACTCAGTATTGTGTGTTGACATGTTGTTCCTGTATCGCAGGCGACCGAGTTGGCAGAGTTCACTGCAAGGATTGCTCTCCTCGAAGATGCCAAGAGGAAGAAAGAGGACGAGGCCAACGAGTGGCAGTACAAGGTACACCAGTCCCTGAATCTGAGTTTCTCATTAAAATATTCTATTGTTATATTCTAATGCAGTGTTTTTACTTGAAGTTTTATACATAAGGCTGACATTATGCTGTCATTAGCATGCATAAGGTGTCGTTAGCTAAATTATGATTGGATGGGGTTAGGGGTTGGGTTAACGAACGGCCTTCATGACGCATTATTCATAATAATGACAGCCTAATGTCAGCCATATGCATAACACTTCAAGTAAAGTGTTACTGTGTTTTTCAACCTTGGGGTCGTGACCCCCATGTGGGGTCGCCTGGAATTTAAATGAAGTCTCCTGAAATGTCTAGTAATTGATTAAAAATATATTTACAGGATTAAATTATTATTAAATCAATATATTTGTATGTATTAATCTACATATTAAACGATTATACAAATTGTTAGAGTGCTACGAGATGACTATTGTTGTAATTAGCGCTTGTATGAATAAAGTTGGATTAAATCATTCTTAAATATTTTTGAGAATGAAAGCACTTAGTTTTAAACAACTGTAATCTAGACTTTTACTTTCTCAAATATAAATCTAGAGCAAATAAAATGCAATATGATGTAATCGGTGCAATTTATCACTAATCTTGGCTGCTCTGTTATACTGTGTTAAAGATACAAACATGATCAAAAACAAATTCTAGAAAATAAATGTCTTTTGGGTCGGCAGAAATTTGTGACACAGAAATGAGGTCACGATCCATAAAAAGGTTGAGAACCATTGTTCTAATGTCTCCTCTCACGTCCGCAGGCCATTTCAGCCCAGGAGGACCTGGAGAAGACGAAGGAAGAGCTAAAGTCCGCGATGACGCCAGTGACGACGCACCCGAGCGGAAACGCCGAGAACGAGCACGACGAGCAGGACGAGAACCACGCGGAGGCCAGCGCCGAGCTGTCCAACGAGGGCGTGAGCCAGATCGACCTCCGTAGCGAGGAGGAGCGCATCACGGAGGCCCAGAAGAACGAGAGGGTGAAGAAGCAGCTTCAGGTAAGAGTCAGACACACTGTGGGAGAGATGGCAGCCATGTAGCCAGTATGGGAAATAAGGCGAAACTTCATATCGTTTTTTCTCAAATCTCACAATATAAATCTACATTTTTTTGCTTTATACGGTTTTACCAGAAATTAAAAAAGCAAAAAGCCACAAAGGCCAAGTTGCGCAACATTAACACGTTTGTTTGTGGGCAGGTGAAGATCTATTTGGCGATATATCGCAATATTTCATAGCGCGATTATTGTATCGATCCAAAAAAAAAAACTCCAAATTGATTTTTTTAATCGGGTTTTTTAACACAAATCTCTTTAATCACGCTAACATGCATAGCATGTAAACGCCCAGTCACAAGGTGTCAGTGAACCACATCAGACCTTCTTAAACTACGTCACTCCTCAATGCATTTTAGCCTGGAAATTTATTTTCATAAAACATACTGAGAACTTTTATAGATGTGTGTGGTTACGTTAAAGAAAAGTAATAATAATTTAAGAACATAACAGAATCAGCATCTGTTTAACTTTTTTGATACAGTTTGATAAACATACCTCCTTGTTTTTGGTATCGGTGCTTGAATCTTGTTCTCACGAGTTTAAAAAGAAATGGGGAAAAAAAATATATTTTATACCATTTTGTACGTTTGTAAGGACTGATATTGTTTAGTATCTGGATATATTGCATCTTGATGTGGAAATTGTTAATCGTATTGTTAAAATACAAGTTAATATTGTTATAGGAGATATTTTACATTTTTTTGATCATCTAAAATGTATACCTTGATACATAAACCCCAAATGTTACAACTGGTCAGTAATATAATAATAATAATAGATGCTGAGCCCCAAATGTGAAAAGTTTTTTTTCACAAGTTGTTACATTTTGGATTTTTTAGCCGTTTTCCTGCCTTGTAATTTCCCCCTTCTATCCAACTTCTTTCTTCCTATTGTTACTGGTTTTTTTTTTTCTTTGTTTCTTCGTCTTTTTTGCTCCCTCCTCCTGAACCTCTCCTCTCGCTCTTGTCTTTGCTCTCTCAGACTTTGAGTTCAGAGTTGGCCGACGCTAGAGACGAAACCAAGAAGACGCAGAACGACGTGCTGCACGCCGAAAACGTAAAAGCCGGGCGAGACAAGTACAAAACGCTGCGGCAGATCCGACAGGGCAACACCAAGCAGCGCATCGATGAGTTTGAGTCCATGTGAGAGTGCTTTCACTTGGCGGCTGCTCCATTAATTGAATCTTTGGGGGTTTTTTTAATGGACCACGTGCTGCCATCCGCCACATCCCTCAACGTATGAGGAGACATTTTATCAAACTTTGCCAAAGTTCTGCCCCTCGTGCTCACTCTGGAGTTTAGAATACGTCGATGATGTGGGGCTGTCCGCCTCTAAATGAGCAAAAAGTCATTTTTACTGCAGAGGAGGGACGGGGTAACCAAAATGAAATTATTGCTGTTGGTTTTTTTTTTTTTTGACTAAATAAGCCACAACGGGCATCTCCTTTCTTTAGCTGCCACGGTGACATGTGTGCAAAGGGTTTTTTGTAACTATGCACGTTTTGTTAAAAAATGTTTTTTTTTAAATTCCAACCCACTTTTGTTTCACTTTTTTTAATAGTTTTCAGTTTAAACACATATTAAGGCTGACCTCATGCCCACACCTGTTGTTTTGGATTAATTGTTTTGACTTCTACATCATTTTAGATCATTACACAAGCCAGTATTATCAGTTGTTAATATAACTGGAGTTGAACAGCTCGGTTGAAATGATAGCTGGCGTTAATACAGACAAACTGCAGTGTTTTAAATTATTAGGTTTGTTTGAAGCTAAATGTTGAAGTTTTAATAAAGCAGATATTTTTGTTTGTAAGGGAGAGAGCCATATAACTAATCACATGCTTGTTTTGGATGAACTAATGTAGCGAAAGGCAACAAAGGGAAAAAAAAAAAAGGTCAGGGTGGTTTTTCCAGTCAGCTCGGTGTTTGATTTCCAGTCATCACAGATGCTACAGATGTGACCGCAGACCGACTTGGAACAAATCTCTGCCTAAGACGTGACATCAGTGGTGCAAAGCTAGCGTAGCAAAATGACAAGATCATGACTTTACTGTTACAACTTCATAACTGTGCCTGTATACGAATCCGTCGTCACTTTGCTTCCAGATTTTCCCTAGAACTAGTCCCACGTGAGGATGATGAAGAAAGTGCAACAGATATTTGAAATATTAAGTTTGCGTCATGGAGTACAAACTTTGTTACAAGAAGCTTTTTTTGGGAGGAAATTTGCGAACAAATTATTCCCTTTTGATCCTTATATAGTCTCTAGTGTTATTGTTTATGCCCATGCTTGACAGCTGGTGTAGGTGCACATATTTTACTTTCATCGGAAAAGAGGTCCGTAGACCAGTGGCCAACAGTCCAGTCCTTCTTCTCCTCTTTTTTTTCTGCAAAAACTGAGAAGTAAATGGTGAGTTCTTCACAGTATTCAAATATTTTGAATTCCTGTTTTCGTGGGTTTTATGAGCAGGAAGCCCAAATTATGTAAAAATGAACAAATTAACACTTGAAATTGTTAGCTTGAATCTATAATCTATGAAAGGTTAACTTTTTGAATGGAATTATGGAAATTAAACAACTTTTCCATGATATTCTGATTTTTTGGAAAGGGTCTGCAGTTGAAGAAATCACTCCCAGATCTTGGAGGGTAACATATTTGGATATGTTTCCCATCCAAAGCACCTGGTAGATGAGATTAGAAAAAAAATGTTAGTTAATGATAGATATGTATGACTAGATAAATAACAAACCTAAAAGGTTAGGATAATCCCAAAGTCACGAGCAATGACTTTCCACTGATGTCCAGAGTCAAATTTATTTGAAACATTAAAAGTAATAGAATACACATTAAAACCTGGCTCAGCCATTTTAAAATTAACATGTATTAATGTCAAACAATTGATATTATAACCAAGAGTGAACAATTTTCCCAAACAGTCTGCATTCGGAGTGATTTATTAGCATTTAAAAAAAAAAAAAAAAAATCTAATTTGTTTGATGTAAAATGAAATAACTTTTGTAAGTTAATTTGTAAATCTTTTCCTGAAATCAAAAACAGTATACATCTGTATTTGCTTTGGGTAGCCTGAACAAATAAAAGTGCAAGAAACCATGCAAGAAAAAAAAAATAGATGAATGCAATGTATTCCTTGATTCACTGTGGAACCTGAGAAAGTGCCACAAAAAACAAACCAAAAAATACACATTACGTGTGTACCTTTAAAACTGTCTGCTACTTGTAAAACCTTTATCAAAAACAGTGAAAATGTTAATTTGCCTGGGTTAACATAACAATTTAAAGTGCCAAAAAAAACAATGTTTACAGGGTAACCAACAGTGTAAAAGTGAAGCAATAATCTTACTAGAACTTTTAACCTTTGATGAATTGTGTGCTGCGTTTTGGCATGAAGACTGAAATTAAGATCATGCACCTTGGTAGACGTTCTTTTGTTCCTTTCTTCATGCTCAGAAGAAGACCTTCTGAAAAGCCTTGAAGGTGTATTTTAGTTTCTCAGCTTAGTTCCAGGGCTTAAATGAAGCCCATGAGATAAACACAAGCATGGGCCACACTAGAAACTCCAAAAAGTGTTTAATCTCCCTCGACCGCTGTCCCAACATGCGTCTGGCTTTTCCTGACCAAAAAGTGTTGAGGACAAATGTCGTAATGGCATCCTGGTTGTAAATCTGTGAAATACAGCAACAAGAATCAAACCAACAGCTTAAATATAGTGATGCACAAAGGATTGGCTAGGAAAGAAACACACGCACTAAAATAAAATAATCCCTCCTAAAGTATGTTAAAAAATGAAATGCAGTCCATTTCATTGGTTCAGAAATAAAGTTTGACATTTTGAAGTGTTTTTGTTTTCTCTGCATCACTGATCAATGGACAGAGTTTAACCTTTAGGTCAGAGGTTCTCAACTTTGCAAGGACCTTAAATATCAGTTTACTAAAATGGATTTATAGACAAGTAGTTTGAAAACACATGGAAAGAAAAAAATTTCTCTTCAAAAACTACTATTTTGATATTCAGAATAAAATAATACAAAAATAACTCATTTCACAGCCGTTTTTGTGATTAATGGTGGTATTGTTGTGTTTGTATAATTTCTAGATTTCTGGTAAGAATGGCTGCTTTAGGTCATGATTTTAAAAAAATTAGCAGTAATCCACATATTTCAAAACAAGATATTTTCACTCAAGTGTAAACAGAAATAGTGAATCATCAATAATTTTAAAATTCTGTAGCAGAGCAGTCTGTGGAGGCCTGTCTCTGTCCTGATTTGATATTTATTGGATATCCGCAAAAAAACACAAAAACCAAAAAAGAAAACAAATAACCAATATAAGCACTCCGATATAAAATGTTATTAGATTTAATGAGGTTTAATTATTTAAAAAAAAAAAAAAAATCCATTCAATTATGGAATATTCTTGTTTAAGGTAAACAAGTGGTTATTTTGTACTTTAAAATATACATATTTAAAAAATGTATTAGAGGTATATTTCAGGGTCTTATTACTTTTTTTTATCCTATCAATCATATAATATTCTTGTGAAACTAGTCATATATATATTATTAATTCATTACATTCCACACGACAAAATTAGCCGTAAAAGTACTGTATGCATTTTGCAATGGATCAATATCAAAGCAACTTTTGTACTTTAATCTTTATTGAACAATCAGAAAACACATAGAAATGTTATTATAGTTACAATATGAAGTGATTTACAGTTAAAACACAGAATATGTTAAGTTGTATTAGTTATACAGTCCGGGAATTAGAGGAGTTGGGGTTTAAACACAGCTGAGTTAGCTGATCATGTTGCTGGTTGCTTAGAAACATGCTCTTAAATCTTTATCTGTGGATGTGAATCATCATAAAAAATACCATGACTCACTTGAGCAGCTGCATTATTAGTCGTAGACGGGTGCAGCGTTAAATAAACACGTCAATAAACCTCATATGGGATGCCGATTGTAAAGTTGCGCATGCTAAAATAAAGTTTTTGCAACATTTAACACTTACTATGTTACTTTTGTCCAGAATTACAGCAATATTTGTGACATTCGCTATTCTCGAAAAAAAAAAAATTTAAATCTAAATGTTAACTATAAATGTTAAATCTTAATGTCGCGGGTGAAACTAAATATTTAGCTAAAATGCAATGTTAGATTTAACATCTAAATGTAATATTTAGATTTAACATTTAGCTTTTGATTTAAAATTTAGATTTCACGTTGACATTTTTTTTTTACGAGAAAAAAAAAATCACAAATATTGTTGTAAATCTGGTAAAAGTAACATTTAAAAAAAAAATCATATATGTTTTTTAAACATGGTTTGTTGCTAAATATTGCAAAAAGTTGCTGTTAACTTTAGCATGCGCAACTTTACAATTGGTACCCCATAACCTCACTGCACAGCAGAAACGCAGATATGTACACAAACACAGGAAGCAGAAGAAATCAAAAACATGCATAAGAGTTAGCTGAACATAGTTCAGAGTACTGGATGTGTCATAAGCACAATGCCACGAAGAGGCATTACTTTGAGCCCACGCTCAGGCGCGACACTGACACACGGTGCCAGGAGGCCAGAGCGAAGGCGCTTCTTCAATACACACGGAGGTTCTCTCGCCACAGCCCACACGCTCGTACAAACTCTACACATTTGTACGACGTTGTACAGGAAACAAACGAGCAGACCGCTGTCTTGTTATCAGTTTAAAATGAGACCAGGATAATTTGTTTCTTTGGTGGCCATTTTGAACTTTTATGTTGATTGAAAAAGAAACCCGCTACATCTTACTTGGAACAAAGTTTCAGATGTTTTTGTAAATATTAGTATATTGCGCTTACAGAAGTGTTAAACAGTCGATCCATGGCCTTTCTCTGGTAGTTTACAAGTTATCTCAGTCAAATCGTACTTGAACATGCACAGCTGTATCTGTGAGTATAGTTACTAAACGCTACTACACGATGCACTAAAGAGCTATACGTAGAAAAACAGGACTGCTCGGTAAAAATCTACCACTTCCAGTTGGACGTTTCACAATAAAATCTCCTTCCGTATAAAACATTTGGTGGTTATTTTTGTTTAGCGTTCTCGGTCAAGTCTTAGTTGCATGCAAACATTCAAAATGGCCACCATGGTACACTAAAAGTTTGTTTACATAGAGTTCAGATCTTTCACACTGCATCCAAATCGCAAATATGTGTGATATTTAGCAAATTAATTTTCAATATCGAAAACTGTTTAGTCCAATCTAAGCATTATTTCTTCAGTTTTTCATTATTGGCAAAAATCGTATTGATAAGTACCGATATTCCATTATTATGCTAATATCTGTGTGACCATAATATTGGGTATCTCAAATATTAGGGAATGCTACAAAGTAGCTTCCAAGTAACCAAGCGGACTGACTTCAACTTTCCCTGTTTCCTGGGCTCAGATGTTTTGACCAAAGCTTGAAAAACTTATTCTGAGCTTCAAACCCAAAAATCAGCTAAAGTAGCAGTGACACCTTAAGACCATAGCCCCACAGCATATCGAGTAATTGTCCCAAAGTCATTACATCACGAGTTAAAATTGTGAACATTAGTTTTCAGTTCATTTTGTCATACTTTAGGAAGATTTGATAAATACAGATCAACAAGTCCATGTACTGTATACAACATCAGTGACTAAGTTAATGATACGATTTGTATCAAACACGGATTTTCTCTGTCGAGCATGGATTCAGCCGGAATCTGCTACAGACAGCAGGAGGCGCTGCGGAGGAAACGGTTAAATATATTTACAAGATGAAGATGTTTGGTGAGATGTTGTCGGTCTGTAGCAGATACCAGGGTCGACCCAAACGTGACGGGCCAGAGAGAAAGAGAGTGAGATAGGAAAAATGAGAGAGATGTCCCTTACTAAAACTAAGGTACACATGACAGGGTCACCCATCTCTACAGCTACCACTGGTCAAAAAAACCAAAGCCGTCTTAAATCGGACGACGATCTATCAAACGTCTACTTTTACCAACGGAGAGAAAAACCCACAAACAGCTGCACGGCACACACTAAGAGATAAATATAGTCATCAGAATGTAAATTTAAAAAGCACTGGGATGTGATTATAAATCTAGCATTGCAATATGTTTTATGCGAACTAGAGTTAAAGCCATATTATAGACGTGGGCTGGGCAATAGAAACCAAAAATTATACCACTATAATTTTACCAGAAATAAGATTCTTGATCAAAGTCACTCAAAGTGCAAAACTTGAGTAGTTTGTGTGAGAGGGAGACAGTTTAGGAAAGAAATTACTCATAAAAATAGTATTTTAGCGCAAAATTAGCTTTAAAAAAAAGCTAAATTGATACAAACGATCTTGTAGTTATTTTTAAATTCAATATATTGCCCAGCTCTGATTTGTTTCTAAAAGCAGTGTGTGGTCAGGCAGACATTATTAATGAATGTCTCGCACCCTAAAGTTTGCTGAGACACTACAAGTGCTTTAAAAACCAGTACTTTTGAGTCAATGCTCTACTCGGGTACTGTTGGGCTTGATGTTGGATTATCTTCAGCATTTTTCAGTCCACGTTTCCATCAGAAGGTCACTCACAGAAGTCCAGATGTGTAACTGATTCCTCAGTAGCCACTCTGAGCTTTTTCTGCGAGGATGGCTGCTGCCAGCTCCTGAGGGTCCGTCATGTGAGGACTCCTTGCCATCACACGACTCACCAGCTCAGGGGGAAAAATGTTACACAGGTTGATGTAGACTTTCTCCCTCACTTCGCCATAGCGACTATGAGCAGGGGATTCTGGGTGCTGCTGCAAATAGGCGGGAGCAGCATGCGGAGGCATTGCGAGATGAGAGCTGTGAGGCGAGTACGAAGGGTGAGGGGAGTGGGCTGAAGGTGGAGCTGGAGGGTTTAGGTAGTGCGTTGGTGATGGGTGGAGAGCAGGGTGAGAGGAGTGATGCTGTGTGTAGCCATCTGAGGCCCATGGTGGCGTTTGCCAGGAGGATTGGCGAGTGTCTGGGAGGCTTTGATAGGCAGACGACTCATACCTGGATGACGGCAGTAGTGGCTGCCTGAGGTATGGGTTCCAGCTGGGTAAAGCTTTAGCACGGGGATGATGGTGTGCTGTGGCGAGATGGTCATACAGGTGCGAGTCTGACACACTCTCTGCCCGTGTGGGGGCAAGACATCTGCCAAGTGGAGAACCAGGGGGATGAGGGCTGACCTGAGGCAGTGAGTGGTAGTCTCCTGGGCAGCTGGAACGGGCAGTCAGGGGCTGGTGTTGGAGATGAGGCGGCAGAGGGTAGAGGGGGCGTTTAGGTGGAGTATCAGGGGGAAGTTGATCATGAGCACAGCTCTGGCCACGTGTTGCACTGAGATGATAGGCATGCATGCTGGGATTGGATGCGTGACCATGTTGGATGTTTGTATATTCAGCTGGATGAAGACCACAAAGTTCATGGTTTGACGGTCCGTGATGTGAATACAATCGTCCGTGGGGATTTGGAAAGTGGGCGCTGTCTTCCATTAAGCTCTCTGGAGGGCATCCTGGACAAGAGCGCTCGCTGTATGAGTCACAGCTACTGCCACAGCTCGCACTGCTTTCACTGCCACATTCAGAGCCTGCAGAGCCCATGGAGCCCAATGAGCAGAGTCGTAGATCTGCATCATTGGAGAATCGACAGTCTGGGCTCCGCCTGGACGAAAGGCTCAGGCCCGAGTACGCGCGGGTTACCGAGTAATAGCTTAAGTCAGCGGACTCACAGTGAGGATACAGGTCATGGCTGGGGAGGTTCCCATGTGGAGTCCCTGCTCTCGACTGTTGGTCCTGTGGTAGGCTGACACATGATGGTGGCCCTCCTGGCCCAGAGAGCATTGTTATATTGTTGACGCCTGAAGGGCTACCTCCACTATACATGCTGTTCTTCTGGGCCTCTGCTCTTCCTTTGGCCATCAGCTTCTCCTCGGCATCACTGTAGGACAGAGCTCGAATGCTGGGATCCGACTGCCTTTTCGGGGCCCCTTTCTTCGTCTCGATACTGCCGGCTGGAACACTGTGACTCTTCACAAGGCCAGGGTCACCCTGGATCTTTGAGACGACACAGGTCTTGGCACTTGCACGCAGCTCATCAGCCACAGCACGCTGGGGCTGAGTCCCTCTTTCTGGGTGGTAGTATTTACACTTGTGTCCATAAGTACACTTTTTTCCTGTTGGCAAGATGGAAATTATTATTCAATGTTAATGCTTTGTGCACCTAAAATTTAGTTTGGTTTTAATCCAAGAACAGAACATTGTAATTCAACTGACTGACTTCCTGAATCTTTTGGTTTTAGCCTTAACTGTCTTGAATCTTCATGTCTATAGAGACTGTATCCTTTCAGTTTTTTAACCTATGAGCTTGAACACTGCCTTATTGATCATTATTAGTCAGCATTTCACGAGAATCATGGTACTATAGGTCTCACCATATGGACAAGGCTGTTTTTTCTGCTCGGGAATGACTGGTCTCTTTCTCAGAAAGTTATCCAAGCTGGGCCCATGACGACCCAGAGGATCATCAGGTGGCATGAACCTAAAACAACACAAGAAAGTTTCAGAACGGATGGAAACTTAGATGTGGTGCAATTCTTCCTGATGAAATTTGTACTTGTCGTTGACGAAGGAGTACATAAGGAGCCTCTCATCTATGAACTTCTTCCACTCTGGCTTCTCATTTGCAAGGTCTCTGTAGTTATCATTAGACACAATGATGCCGTCTGACTCATAGGCCAGCTTGACAATGAAGCGGTCGTCATAGCAAACCACACGCCGACCTTGAACGCGACGCGAGGGAGTAAAGACCAGGATTTTTTCCTTCTCCAGACGACGCAAGATCTCTTGATCTGAGGAGAATATGACGGAGAAGTGTAAAAGAAAAACAATGAATTATGGGTCTTTGTCTGTGGATGAGACTTTTCTACTGACCTGTTATTGGGGCGTCAGGGCGGGACTGCTCTTTTCTCCAGGCAGGCACAAAAACTGTGATGTCATGATGGCCCCGCTCTAGGAACCAATCCACAGCTAGCTGAATGCCTTGACAGGAAAACACCTCTTTGTTGCCATGACTAGAAACCAGAAGATTAAATATGGCTTGTAAGAAAGCAGCGATTATTAAAGCGTTTTGAAGCTGTTAATTAATTTCCTCACCTCATGGCGACATTACTGCCATCAACCACGATAGGCCGTAGGTTGTCCTGGTCGCCAACAGAGTCTGGGGGACAGGGTGAGTCGGAGCGCTGGCTATCCAGCAAATCTGAGCATCCACAAGATGATGAAGTGGATGACGTAGAAGAAGCAGAGACTAAAGACCCAGTTGGTTGCTCACTGTCTGACTTAGTGCCAAGTTTGACCAGCTCTCCCAATATGTCATTAATGAGGGTGTCTGGGCCAAGCTTGGACAAGACTTGTCGGACTGTCTCCTCGGAGTAGCCCAGCTTCAGGGCAAACTCTAACTTTGCCTGAAACTCTTTCCCTCTACCATCAGAAGCTGGCTCTGTTGAGGAAGGACTGGATGAAGGTTGGTCATGTCCAGAGCTCGTTAAAGGTTGGTCAGGATTGTCAGGTTCAATCTCTGTTGAGTGTTCTGATAGGAGGTTCGGGGGGCCCTCAGTGCCTAAATCCACACATTGCGTTCGACAGAGCGGCTGATGACTGTTCTTGCTGTGAGTCGAACCTCCTTCAACTCCATCTAAACCTGGGCCAGATGTGAGGGCGGCCCTGGAGTCCTGTACCAACTCACAGTTGGCATCAGGTACCACATTTTTCTCCGGCTCACTCAGTGGAGGGGACTTGGTGGCACAACTCTCCTCCTGCTCCTCCATAGCAGGGGGCCGATCAGCCCCTGCTACGTGGAGATACTCCAGATCCAGTCCCAGGTCCAGGATATGGCCTGCTCCTGCCTCCACATGGTCCTTCTGGCCCATGGATATGTCACAGACATCCAGCACAGTGAACTGACAACCTCCTTCTCAGAAAGCTTGTTTCACTGATGCCTGTAGAGAGATATTAGCATAAAAATATAATTTTTAAAAGGAAAGGTTATAAATCATTATCTGTAGGAGCAAAAACACACTGCATTTATGACAGTGAAAGTAAATTAATATTTTTGAAGTTTTGATTGCAACATATGGTTGTTTTCTATGGGATGTTTTATTAAAAAATAACTTGACCCAAAAAACAAAAAAAAAAAATTCTGCTGAAAACAAATGCATTTGGTTCTATGAAGTAGTGTTGTTCATTTATTCTATATTAAAATTTGACATGTTTTGTTGTAAAAATGTAAGAGGAACTATGAGTTCAAACCCGGCTATTATGGAAGAAAAGATGCACTAAGCACTATAACCACAAGAAACAATAACTGCTGTAGAGAATAACTGGGCTTGTCTTAACTGCTCAAAGAGCCCCGCCCATAATCAAGGCATTTTTTGAATTTCCAGCCTCGACGCACATCAGACAAAACCTGAGATTAGTTACTTTTTAGGGCTTTTAAAATATGTCTAATGCACCTTTCATGCCCCTAGATTTTTTAAAATCTTATTTGGTTAAATGCACCTCTGACTATTCAGTTTAATAACAACAAAATATGACCTATCTCCATCCTGCCGAGTCAAACTAATTCTAGGGCGCAGACAGACAGACACAAAGAGCTAATGGGGCCTCTCACCCTAATTATTATCTCCCGCACTTTTCCACTTTTTTGCATTTATAGGGCTACGCCACGGCACATTAATCTATGGGGGTGCAGAGGGTAAACAGCAAGGAATAAAGAAGCCGTTAGTGCTGACAGAGCTTGTCCCGCCTTCGCCTCCACCTGATGATTACCACCCATATGCTTCTCCCCGGGTGGTGGAGTCACTCATTAAATCAGTGAGGGGTTCGGAGGCTACCAAGCCAATCAGCAGCATGACATTTAAATGCAATGAATAAACTTAATAGAAAAAAGCCTTGCAAAACGGTAATTTCGAAGTAGACTAAATTTTTTTATTCAAAAGGAATCTGTAGAAAATTATATATAATATTAATACAAAAATGAATCCATTAATTTATGGATGCCGTTGAAATTGACATTTAAATATTCTAATCCAGAAACCAAGCCAACGAGGTCTCTGCAAAAACCCATGACAGACAAGGAAGTGACTTAAAGCCAGTAAGAGGAAAGGGAGGGGCGAGGTGGGGTGAGTGTGCATCTTATGAAAAGGCTGCCTAGCAACGGCACTGAGCCACTGTTGCTAGGTTACAGCTGTTCATAGCATTCACCCGTCCAAATGCCAAGACTGGGGCGATCTGCCAGGGACCCGCCCGACCCAGACGTAAAGGTCTGCTGAGCGGGGGAGGGGCGGGCTTTGTGTGTGCCTCCCATTGCCTCCCTGTCTCTGAACACTAGCATTAGAACTCCCTCTACCTCACAGACTGAGTCACCTGCTGAACAGATAGACTGTGAGGCTGCAGGAGTATCACAATAACCCCTGAGAGCCAAGACACGCAAAAGAGTAACAACACGTCTATGCATCGGTCTATAGGACTCCACATCCCATAATGCAATGCGTGAAACTTTTCCAACAGTGTCAATGAACTGAGTTTTACAGTGGAGATCAGAACTAAAGTATTTCACTACTTATAGTGCAAAGTGACATTTCCATTGAGTGTATTTATCAATCATTGATAAACAATGACAGTCCTGACCTCAAATAGTAATAACAGTAAGTTATAAATTCCAGAAACAAGATATCTAACTTTAATTAGATTTAATTTATTCCTAGTACCAACATGAACACAACTTCTGGTGTGATATAATTAGCAGTATTCTACTCATCAATTGTTGGCCATAAAGGGACACTGTAAACCTGTGTTTGCATTAGCATTATCACTGTGCAGAGGTCACAAAGTTTTGTCATTAAAACTCTTTCAATTTAAAGGTAAATCGTGACAGTTCGGCTGGTCTGAAGCCTACAGACAAAGCTAAGGCATCCGTTTTTCCGTTTCAAATTTATTTTGATACTGTTTCAGTGTTTACCCATTCCATCATCAGTTTACACACTTTCGTTTGGTTTCCATATTTAGATTACTTTATATTTACTTACTTCAGATGACTTATGGATGCCATGAGTGTTGCCCTGTAATCGTGTGAGATTACGTGTCTGTTTGCTACGCTCAGCAGAAAAGCCATGGAAACGTGAGATATGGTCACAAAATATATATTATGTGAGGATTTAGTCAGTGTCAAGTTATTTCCAACTCCTTTTTCAGCAAAATACCACCAACCAGGGAATCACCCTTAATTCCCGCACAAGAAAGAACACACACTTTTATGCATCCGTCTGCGGGACCTCGCATCCCACAATGCAATGCGGGAAATCTTTCAGAAAATGTAAATAAAGATTGTTTCCAGTAGAAGCCAAAACAAACTTTCGAGCGGCAATTCCAACTTTTTACATCTTTTTTTCCCATCTTTATCTGATTAAAAAAAAAAAGTATTGTCTCCAGCAGCTTCAATATATGTTTTTGAAATTCAAAACGTTTTCGAATCGAGTCCACCGACGCAATCGGGATGCATGCGCGGTATTAGGACACCAGCTCTTTACTCGACACACTTGAACTGGAACGTGTCCCCCATGAGTCATGCCTTGATAAGGTGTCGTCCCCTCATTTGAGAGCCACTGCTTTAGTTTGCCAAATGGCTGAAGCCTGAACACTAAATTGTCTTCACCCTGGACCAATGGCGTGGGTGCATCTTTCAAACATCAGTGGACTGGGTCACCCACCGCCGCTACGACTGGCTTTGATGGAACCAGTGATGAATGAGAGAAACAGTCGTTTGCAGAGCTTTATATGTGGGAGCTTTGTGCTGCGTGTGCGCGGGAGGGAGAGGAAGGGAAGGGGGCGAGGTGCCTGAAAGCCAGTTGAGAGACGTATAAGACCACAAGGAGGAGGGATTGGGGTGGGGGTGGTATAGTCTGCGGATGCATATTACAGTGAAGGGAGGGGGGGAGCTCAGGCAGACAGCAGAGGAGTGCTCATATAACGCACTGGGCTTTCCCTGTATGCAGTGAGGTGACAGATGTCAACTGAGCTGGACTAGCAACTGGTGTCTCCCCTACACACACACTAGCACACTCTGCATCTGTCATGTAAAAGTTGCACAAAATTCATGCAAACTTTGCAGCTCACACGTATTAAAGTTTCTCGTTTTTTTACCTCTTATAACTTCAAACTATAACATCCTTTCATCCAGTTCATTTTGAACCTAATGACACTGGTTTGTTGCAAACAGAAAGCAGTCCCAATTAGTCAAAGTGCTTTCACATATAGAGTCCGGTTCAGGCAGGGAATCTGGAACACTGTTGCATTTTAATTTGGTCCGGTTTGCTAAGCGCACCAAATTTTCTAAATGTCGGTCACCAATTGGACAGAATACTTCTGCCTTCTCCCTCTTCATCTAGCAGCACTAAATCTTTGCGGTGCTGCTGTTTATAGTTGTCCATCTATGTCCATACTGTTTTTATATACTCTTGTCCCCGTGATGTTTGCAGTTGAACGTCCTGTTTTTGGTCCCACTTCCTATATTTATTCCAGGTTTGGTTTCTCACATCAAAAAAACTGCACCAGGCTTCACTTGAGGCAAACCGAGACTTACGGTGGACCAAACGTCCGCACCAGATTTTGAGTGAGCTTTCACACCACCGCAAACGGACCGGACTATCCAAAAGTTGTGTGTGAAAGCACCCTTAATATAAGAGTAGGTTTGGGGGAAATGGACCCAACTCCTATCTCAATACGTTTTTTCCAAAATGGCGATATACAATATATAAGTAATTCTTCATATTTTTAACTCAAAGTCTTACCATAAAGACAATTCTGGGTTAGATTTGATGATGACAAATGCCACACAGGCACTTTTATTAACAAACAGCTGCACAATATGTGCCTCTTTTGGCTTTTTCTCTTAAAAGGGACAGCATGTATGAGTGAGTTCTGTAGTGTGGCTTGTTAAGGGGATGGTCTGTCTGAGGATGCGCTCAAAAATCCAGCTTTTTTATGCTGTTCTGAGAAGTAATGAAAGCAGCGACTCCTAAAACTAGTATTTTAACACAAAATAAGCTATAAAACAAACTATCTCAGAAATATGTTACATTCTATGAGTAACATGAATTACCTGTAGAATGTGATTCGTACTGTAAGAATGTATAAATAAAAACAAGTTAAAAAATATACATATTGGGGGATATTGTCATTTTCTATATCCCCAAAATAAAAAACTCGATAAATCTTAAATGACGATTTATTGCCCAGCACTGTTCCAGAGGCCCTGCAAAGTTAAAGGATGGAGCAAACATCTCTGCCGGATGCAGTTGAGCTCCACACAGCAATCAAAGAAAGTCTGAATGTCAGATCGATGGAGACACTCTTACCACTCCGAATGAGAGAGGACCAGGGAAGCAGGTTCGCTCATTTCCAAAATAAATCCTCAAAGTCAACAAAAGTCCCAAAGTAGCTGAATCCGGCGCTGATGCTTCAGGCGATAAAATATCACCTCTACAACTCCACTTTCTCAGCTCGACTCTCCCAAAGCTGTTATTCCTCAAGCCGGCAGGTTGGACAATGAGTGTCAGAGCAGATGGACCAACAATGTCCTCCATCCCCTCGCCTAAAGTGGCTGCTTTTCCACCAATCACAGTGCAGATACCTTACAATGAGGCATGGAGGAGGGGGGTGGCTGTGGGCAGATGCCTGCAATATTCAGTTTCCCCAAGGCACGCGTACTCGACGTGCACTGGAAAACACACACACACAAACACACAGTCTGAAAGGGCTTCCCCTGTGTGGCCGATGAATCAACGGCTGAACAATAGAGCCACACAAAGGGGAGGCCGGGGAGGGCAGCTGCAGGGTGAGGGGCTGCTGCTATTACGACCCAGGGCAGAGAAGGACAACACCTGGCTGCAGAGCTCCAGTCACTCACAGCTCTTTGTCTCCAGGCTGAGGGTGGAGGAGGTGGCGGAGGCTTCAGCAGAGAGAAAAGCAACCCCGGCTGGCCGACAGACGAGCGTGGCCTTTGGAGGACAGAAGCTTGACAGAGAGGGAGGTCGAGGGTGTCGCATCAAAAAACTTTTATGTCCTGATGAGTGCGTGGAGGAGACCTGTCGCCATTGTTACGGCACACTTCTGGCGGGAGACTCGGAAACACAAATCTTTGCCTTTGTGTCTTTAACGAGCAGCCCTTCGTGAGCGTTTAAACAAACCCCCAACAATTTAATACCCCTGAACATCCAGCAACTCACCAAACCTACTGTATCCTGAGGGGTGGACGTAATAGATTACAAGTACTCACGTTACTGTAACTGAGTTGCTTTTATATATATTTATATTTATAAATCAGTAATTTCACTTATATTTAAGTATGTTTTAAAAGAAGTAATGTAATCGTTACATTCCTACACCCAACCATTACTGAGTAAATTATTAAAAAATTTGAAGTCGGTGCTCCTACTCGGTAAAGTCTTATATTTCGACGTCCAAACACTGAACTATGTTGAACTCGGAGATGGGAATTTTCAACTGGGAAATGCCGACTTGAACGCAGCATTACGCGTTTCTTGATTGGCTACATTCCGTTCCACGACACAAATCAAGGGGTCACGAGTTACGAGTCATCAGCTTTACGAGGAGGGTCGGGCCAGCTGTGGGGGCATTTCGGATGGGCTACAAAACCACCTTATTAGGGGTTGCGGGTACCTTTTCACCAACCAATTAGAAAGGGTTTGAAAAAAAACGGCATTTCCGCTACTTGACTTCCAGCTTGGTTACTGCTTCAGCACATAGGTCATGGAAAATATAACCCTAACCCTATTACAATATCTTATTTTGAAAATACCTATAAGACTGGACGTTGAGTTACAATTCAGAAGCGAATAAGAAGAAGGGGGTGTACCCACTTACAAACCAAAACGCCCTGTTTCGCTGCTGGTGGGATGATACTGAGCTTTCTACCCACACAGGAGGGGTTTTAATTGTAAATACTGAGCAAGTTTAATATTTACAATTGTCGTAATAATTACAATTGTGATTATCGGGACAAATTCACTCAACACGTCAGACCACAGGATAATCTTAAATACAACATCAAATAATTTGGCGTTTGCCATCCTTGGTAAAAAAAAAAAAAAAGGTGGAAAATCAGGACAAAAACAGCCAGATTACAATAAATCAGGGTCATCACACCAATGGGACTCCACATCCCACAATGCAATGCAAAAACACAAACGTCAATAAGTGAGTTTTTACAGTGACGATAAAAACTAACTTTCAAATGGCAATTTCAACCTTTTATATACATGTATATTTTTTCTCAAACAAATAATCTTCATTTTATTGATCTATAAATGCTTTTTGAAGTTTTAAATGCAGATATGGATGTTTTTTTTTTTTAAAGGCGTTTAAAAGTATGTCGAGAGCTGTGAGAGGAGGCCGGGGCGGTGAAAGGGAGGACAGCTGAGCCACACACACACACACACACACACACACACACACTCTATGTGTGTGTGCTGCAACAGGACTAATGCTGGCAACTGTGGACCAAACAACAACAGAGCTTCAGCTGTCAGGGTGAAAGGAGTTTTAAATTACTGAAAAAAAAAAAACATGTGCACATGAAGTCATAAGACTTATCTGAGTTTTACGGTTTAATGATCATTTATCTTAGTGTTAAAATCACTAAAAACACTCATTTCAGGACTAAAGGGCCTCCAATTTTCCACGATCACCAGAAATGAATGAAAAAAATTGATTAAACTTTCTGTAATGAAGAAATTAATATGTTATTAATCATTTATTTATGCATTTCCCTCTTTATTTCCCCAACATGATACAGATGCCTCACGTGCATGTTTTGAGACAATATCACGCATTTATGTGCAATTTTTCACCGTAAAGCAGGTGATTGAATATCAAATAAGTGTGACAAACAGACAAATGTGTGCAAATCCGCCCACATACCCATTCAAAATCTTGCGCTACGGTTTGAGTAGTGCTCATGTTATCCTGTGACTGAAAATAATAACAAGCAGCTCAGATTATTACGACTGTATTCAAATGTGACGGTGTTTTAGTTGAACTCAGAGGTTCCCAACTATTTTAAAGTGTGCCACAGAGTTCGATTAGAGCACAAAGTGGTATTAGCAGCATCAGTGACACATGAGGATGATGTTCACTGACAGGTGACAGAGGCAGCAGGAGGAGACCTCATGCTGTGACCTCTGACCCCCCCAGAGCACTGAAAACACCACAGACTAGGTTAGGATGGTATTCAGACAACAGAGGCTGGTGGGATGGATGGATGGATCAGAGGCTGTGAGCTCTGGTCCATGTGAGGCAGCACCTCAACACTCAACTCCTACATCAAAGCCAAATTATGAGGCCCTTCAGGAGCTTCAAAGAGGCCCTTACAATCATTTTTGTCCTAATTTTTAAAGTAATAATTATTATTTAGTACTTTTTTTTTAAAAAAATAATGTTATTTTGCTGAGGTTATTGGAAAACATGAAGTTTATTATTTGTCAGCACACGGTGGGGAAAATAAATGTGTCCTTAAAGGGAGAATTCCGGTCCGTCCCATTTGGGAATAAACGGAGCCTAGAATAAAAGGCGTCCTGAAGCCCTGAACTACATCATGGATGTCTGGGAGCGCGCAGACAGAGGCACGGTCACCGCAGCACAACACGTCACGACCATCCGCGCGGCTCTCATATGACCGACCTGCCGATGAGGCGCGCGGCCCGGCCCGGCCCGGCCCTGCCCTGCGCGCGGATCCAACGGCGAGCCCCGGAGCGAGCACCGTGCGTCCCATCGTCCACCGGAGACACGAGCGGCACCCGCTGTCGTGCGGCGTGACCCGGACGGACAGCGTCAAACCACACGCAGCGAGGTGCGGAGGGTGCTTCCGACTGGGTTTCAAAATAAATGCCGCAGCTGAGCGCGCACAACTGCGCATCTGTTGTTGTCGAGTGAAAAAGGTAACGTTAAGGAGAGCAAATATGTTACAACAACATTAGACAATTCCTTTAAAAAATAAATTTCCCGATTGTTTAAAAACCAAACAAAAAAAAGTATTAATAAAACAAACAAAAAAGGTAATCTATTGCTGCGTCTTCCGGTTTAAAAAAAAAAAAACCCCGTTATAGTAGTTCTCCACTGTGACCACAGGAGGGAGGTATTGGACCGCATCAGCGTCAGAGTGAGACTTTGTTTATTACACATTTATAATATCAATCAATCAGTCAATGTTTATTTATAGAATTAATTTCATACATAGAGATGCAGCTCAAAGTGATTTTACATAGTTTGAAATACACCCACTCACAAACCCCGTCCACCACACACAGACCCACACGGTAAAATAAGGACAATGGCACATGTAAAAAAAAATAGACTGGGTGCTATTTATTTATTTATCAATGTATTATTAACAACAAACATTTTTTGTAGATTATTAATTATAATAAATGATCAATTATTTGGGAGTATAAATATCAAATTATATTTATACTCCCAAATATTTGACACAAATATATAAATAGGTCTGTAAAAATATGTATTTAAAAAAATTGCATTCTAAAGACAATATCAGTAAATTGCATATACAGTGTAAAAACACACATTTAATCACTTATGTGGAAAAGTAGCAATGATTAATTAATTTTTTTTTTATTTTGATGTGTCACCAGTGGGAGGCGCTGTTTTACATGTTGAGCCAATGAGTTCAATGGAAGACACTTGACCGTATTTCACACATATCAAGTCGGAGAGACAGATAACCTACGTGTTTGAGACCTACCAGGTAAAACAGAATAATAACAATAATAATAATAATATATAATTGTAGTCGACTACAATACACTGACTTTTGAATGAAAGCCGTGGGTAATGGGAAACGCAACGCAAAATTAAAAAAAAAAAAAACATTCCTCTCGTCTCAAGTTTTTTACCATCACAAAAACTGTTTAGATTTTTTTTCCTTTAAAGAACAATGAAAACCAACTAAGTACAGTAAAAATGATCAGGATTGCGTGAAAACAAAAAATGATCGTCACGAACAGGATTCGAACCTGTGCGGGGAAACCCCATTGGATTTCGAGTCCAACGCCTTAACCTCTCGGCCACCGTGACTACAAGGATGTATGGCGATTCTAAATGTATTATATTTTGTTTTAAACCTTCAGTTACCAATTAAACGTTGTTTAAATATGGGTGGAATCAAGTACATTTTAAAAGAAACACACTTAGTTCACATAAACATTTTGTCTACAATCACACTGTCATAATTCCTCGAAGATAACATTTTATCAAACATAACAACCTTGGATCAATCTGACACTGAGAATGTTCATGTACATACCTTTAATTTAAATGTTCTACTGCACTACTTATCAATGCTCTACTGCACTATTTTCCTTTTATTATTATTATATTTTATTATTATCTTTCTTTTCTATTATTTTCCTTCTTTTATCTTATTTTTTAATTTTTATTTTGTATCTATTTATTTATTTTTTATACTATTATTATTATTATTATTATTATTATTATTATTATTATTATTATTATCATCTTGTTATTTGCACATTCTAGTCTAACTACTGTTTATATTTATACTTATGTTTATACTTATTATCATCTTTTCTAGTTGATTGTTTATTGTTGAATGTTTTCACTATTGGAGAGAACACAGTTGACCGAGTCAAATTCCTCGTGTGTACAACATACACTTGGCGAATAAAGATGATTCTGATTCTGATTCTGATTAAGACAAGTGTGCCTGTAAATATAAAAACAGTTATTTGATAATTTACTAAACATTATATTTAGAATATGCTAGTAATTTTTTATTGTATTTTTTTTTTTAGAAAATTCTAGTAATTCCGTGAAACCATGAATGCAGCATGACGTCTTACTACTCCAATGCAATTGGTCTGTGAATACAAGGCCCGCCTTTTTTTTGACTAGCATGTAAATACTGGTCAGTCACAGTGAGAAGGAACATCAACATCAGCAGCGAAAATGATCAACTGGAAGGTAAATAAGGCTTATAGATGTATCATATGATAATGTTGTCGTCCTTTGATAGTTTTTTTTGTGTTTTGAATGTGTTTGAGAGGCTGTAAAACTGGCGGATAATGACATTGAAATGGATTCTTCTGGAAACGTGTTATAACTTAATACACATAAACTAACGCATTATTACGACCAGTGAGATGGAAATATGATTTCTATTCATGCCGAAATCAATAACTAACACATCGAAGCAATTTATGAATGTGTTGTTATGTGTAGAGTTTGTTATTATTATTATTATTATTATTATTATTTATTGGTACAGAAACATGATGTAGTTTATTAGTTAAGTATAAGGAGGTTCGCCTAACAAAAAACAAAAAAAAACAACTATTGGATTATTACGACCACTGACATGAAAATGCGATTTGTATCCACGCCGAAATCAATAATTAACATGTCGAAACAATTTAAGGATGTGTTAACGTGTGTAGAGGTAATTATTATCATGTATTGCTACAGAAACATGTCGTTTATAAGAAAAGTGAAAGAGGTTCGTCCAAGACTGCACATGGTACGCAGCTGCTTGTGTGACTACCTTTCAGTGACGAAATCAACAGCTGGTGTGTGTGTGTGTGTGTGTAGTGTGTGTGCAGTGTGTGTGTGTGTGTGTGTGTGCAGTGTGTGTGTGCATTCTAAAATAACCCCTGTCTGTGTTCAGGCTTTGGACAATGTCCCCGTCCTCTTGTACATCCTGGCCCTGAAGACGTTGCTGCTGTGCTTGGCCTTCGCTGGGGTGAAGATCTACCAGAGTAAGAAGGAGGAGGCCGCCCTGAAGAGGCAGCAGGAGGAGAAGAAGAGGCTGGCCCAGCAGACGCAGCATCTCATCGACCGCCTGAAAGAAGACTGAACCATGAGGGAAATGTGCAGGTACGAAATTCACCACAACATTACTCCAAAGTCATTATTAGCAGAGGCGTAGACTAGAAAGTACTGATACATCCTACTCTAGTAGAGGTACTACTAAGTCACGCATAAAATAAGGGGTGAGTATTGGCAAGGTTGCGATACGATACGATACTTGGGTCATGCTGCGATATTATCGCGATATACAGTTAATATCAAAATTAAACGTAGAGATGAAAAATGGAGATGCTGTATATGCAGGGGTACAGAAAAAAATCTACTTAAGTAAAAGTACTGTTACTTTGATTAAATTTTACTTAAAGTAAAAGTAAAGTTAGTGGTGTAAAAGTAAAAAGTAAACGTTACTTAGTCTGAGAAAGTCACCACCGTTAAAGGCTGTTTTGGCGCCGTGCATTACGTTTTAATGTGATTGGTCGGTTGTGATGTGATGCATTTGATTGTTGTCCGGTCATTTAATTTTTTTTTTGAAGTTTCACAACGTCCGTTGATCATTTTAAGACAAAAAATAATAATTCAGTCAGTAACGGTTGAGTGTAGTAATGTAACAAAGTACTTTATTTCTTTTAAAACCTATTCAAGTACAAGTAAAATGAATGATTTAGAAATATTCTAAAAAAAAAAAACTACAAATACCCATAAAAGCACCTCTGCTTATTAGAATGGAGTGTCTTTAGTTACTGTAAATGTAATACTGAAATTAATCACTGTATCAAGAGTTTTTTAATGAATTGTAGGAAAACAGAATTCACGTTGTGAAACAGAAATTCAATCTGAATCGTTTTTTCCTTTTCTTTGTTAAAAGATTAAATTAAAATCAGGCCCTAATATGAATAAATACCACACATGCATGCTTAATATCACACATTCAGACTTAATGTCTAGCAAACGTAGCAAATGGATCAATATGTCAAATTTAGCTGTAAATCTAGTTATCTAAAGTAGTGGTTCGCAACATTTTCAGCCACAACCCCAAAAATAAAAGAGCCAAAGAAATGTTGTTTTAAAAACCAAAAAAATTGGCTGAAAGTGGCCAAATAAAAGACAATAAAAGTTTAGAGTCAATATTGGAACAGTTAGTGTGAACAATTAGTTTAAACTGGCAAATAATGGGCATGACAAATTGTGAATGTGGTTAAATTGTCAAAACTAAGCATGAAATTTGGTAAAAAGATGTTAAAAGTGACAATAATGGGTCAACATATGCAACATTGGATGTGAAAAGTGGTGGAAAGGGTTTAAAACTGCTGAAAATGTCTTGAAAGTGGGAAAAAAAAAATTTGCAGAAAAGGCATTGAAATTTGGTAAAGAAGTGGCAGAAATGGGAGTAATGTAGCAAAAATGCATTAAAAGGAAGAAAAAGTGATTAAAATAGGTTAAAATATGGCAAGTTTGGTGTAGTTGCAGAAATAGGGCAAGAATAAGCAAAAATGGGGTCAAATTGTTTAAAAAACTTTTCTGTTTCTTGAGGCATCTGGTGACTCCCAGTGTTCACTCATAAAAAACAGATGTAATGACAAAATGAATAGACAAAATAAGTAGTACGTAAAATAGCAAAGTAGTATATAGTTATAACATTTGTTCAAAGTGTATTTTATTTTAGATAAAAGTACACTAACCTTTTTACAGGTAAACTCTTCACCAATATACACAGTTTGTGTGTAAACCAAATAAGACATAAATCACTCATAAATAAAGCTAAATAAACCCACTGGGAGACTTTCTCTTAGATTAACAGCAGCATCCTGTAATACACACAGTCCACCACCAGATGGCAGCAAACCTTTAGACACTCATTGTCTAAAGATTTGCTGTTGTTCCTGAGCAGAAGTGCATTAATATATGAAATAGTTGTGTTAGTATTATATAAAGATATAATATATACAATCAGCAGAAGGTCCGAAATAGGGATGGTTTGTTTGTTTTTTTCTTTCATTTTTGTACATTCTTGTTCCTGTGTTTTTGGAGTCGTTTTGTGTATTTTTATGTCATATTGTGTATTTTTGGAATGATTTTGTGTGCTTTTGTTGCTTTTTTGTGTGTTTTTTTAGACTCATTTGATGTGTTTTTTTTGTCATTTTGTGTATTTTAATCTAGTTTTGTGTGTTACTGCAGTCTTTTTGTGTTTTTTTGTTGTCAGTTAGTGTATTTTTTGTTGTCATTTGTTATCATTTTCTGTGTTTTTTTAGTCGTTTTGTATGCTTTTGTTGCCATTTTGTGCATTTTTGTTGTTGTTTTGCATGTTTTTTAAGTTGTTTTGTTGCCATTTTGTACTTTTTTATTGTCATTTTCTGTGTCTGAAATTATTTTTGTGTGTTTTTGTTGCCATTTTGTGCATTTTTTAAGTTGTTTTGCATGTTTTTTAAGTTGTTTTGTAAATTCTTGTTGCCATTTTCTGTGTTTTTTAAGTTGTTTTCAATCTTGATGGAGCTTTTTTGTGCATTTCTGTTGTCATCTTGTGCATTTTTCTGTCATTTTGTATGGTATTCAATTAATTTTGTGCATCTACTTTGGAAGACGCACAAAATTAGATAAAGGGCCATATTTGTTGCTCATGTCTGGAATTAAAAATGTCTTTCATGAATTTCTCTTGATATCTGAAAACTGCTGTCCTCTCTGTCCTACAGGGACACGTCACCTGACCTGAGACGCTTGGTCCTCATCTGAGACCCTCAGTGTTATTTAATGTGTGTAAAAAGAGAGAAACAGGTGTGTGTGTGTGTGTGTGTGTGTGTGAGGCTTGGTTCCTGTTCCTCTGTGAGAGCATCATGTCACTGATCCGCTCTCATTCACGACTGCGTCCTGGTACCTGGCGACCAGGCTTGGATTCCACTTTTCTACACGTGGTTCATTTTATAGCCGTTGATGTTTCTTCTCTTTTCTAAATAAACATGTGATTGCTGAGTCAGCATGCCACGTCTCTTCTTTACATTCTGAACCTTAAGACTCCAGGGAACTTTGTTTATTAAACATAAAAACCAAAAAAACTTGGATTCATAAAGAGAAGCAGTTGATCCTTCATTCATTCACCAGGATGCTTTGGGGTCCAATCCCCAAACTAACCTTGAGCTGAGTTAAAAGGCAGTTGTTGAGTTTCTTGCTCTAAAGTAAAAGTCAAATACGCCACGAGAAGTGTTTGCAGTAAGAGCACCTTTAGTGTTGTCTTTGTAGTCTGTGACTCTGGTACAGCAGTGCATGGGTTTGAATCCCATCCCTCCATTTCTTTGTATCAGTAACATTTTTCAACGCAAATAGCCTGAAATAAAAAGCCAAACACGCCACGAGAAGTGTCAGTAGTATGAGGTGCTTTAGTGTTGTGTGTTAGTCTCTGACTCTGGTACAGCAGTGCATGGGTTCGAATCCCATCCCTCCATTTCTTTGTATCAGTAGCATTTTTCAACGCAAATAGCCTGAAATAAAAAGCCAAACACGCCACGAGAAGTGTCACTAGTAAGAGGTTCTTTAGTGTTGTGCGTTAGTCTGTGACTCTGGCACAGCAGTGCATGGGTTCAAATCCCATCCCTCCATTTCTTTGTATCAGTAACATTTTTCAACGCATGCGTGCGCTCGTGTGTGTGTGTGTGTGCTTACCAGTGGCGGCTGCTGATCTTTCATGCAGGGGAAGCTCATTTTCTGCCTACTTCAGAAAATGTATCTGTTTATTTAAATGTGAATTCTAGCAGAATTCACATTTTGTTGTCAACAACTATTTGTAGATTATCACACACACACGCGCGCAGCTGCTGCGCGCTGGAGTGTGAGTGTTTGGTCAAAAGTCTCACAACACAAGCAGTAACAGTCTCCACAAACACCAAAAACAGACACTAGGTTTGTCAGAAGTTAATTCGCTATGAGAGGATCAGCAAAGTCTCCGTGTCAACACAGAGCAACGGACTGAAATATTTGAAAAACCCGCCTGTGTGCTTACAACGTCATACTCTCTGATTGGCTCATTTCGCTGTCATACAAAATTGAATTAGCCTGAGACAGATCATCCAATCATCATCCATTATTCCAGCGTCCGGAACAGACAGATCCAGCCCACTGCTCCATAGACCTCCTGTGAAGCCCGGCGTCCGATGGGCGGGACTAAGTGCGTCATAACCGAGCATTTATCCAATGAGCGTCTAGTTTGACTGCAGTGGATCAACCCCTAAATCCTCTCCCATTGAAGTCAATTGAAGCTGAACTTCACCACTGTTTATTAACACTGTGACGCTGCGGTAATGAATGAAGAACGTCACGCTGTCACTGTCAGTTTCCTGTTATAAGAAGCTGATTCTGAACTAAACATACATGTGTTCTGTCATATATTTAGTCAATGAAATGTACACACAACACTACATATTTGACCACTGATTTTAGGGGAAGCTGAGGTTCCCTTGTAGTCTTAAAGCATCCGCCACTGGTTCAAATCCCTCAGTAACTTAATATTTGATGTTTTAAAGTGAAAACCTCAAACCTAAAACTCAAATACGCCACGAACACCATCCTTGTGATGTGTGCCCCATGGGTCAGTGGGAAAGTCTGCTGGACTCACTGCAGTGGCTGTAGACTAGCAAGGGTTTGAATCCCAGTTTGCACCCTTATTACTATCTTAATGTGCAATTGTTTTAAAGTGACAAGCCCAAAACTAAAACTCAAATACGCCACAAGTCTTTCCATCTGTTGTGGGTCAGTGGGAAAGTCTGTAGTACATGCTGCAGGTGGTTGGTGGTTCAAATCCCTGTCAGTACATAAGTTAATGTTCAATCTTTTAAAACTTAAAGCCAAAAACTAAAACTCAAATACACTACGAGCCTTTCCATCTGTTGTGATCTCCATGGGTAAGTGGGAAAGTCTGCAGTACACAGTTCTGTGGCTGCAGATGAGCAGGGGTTCAAGTCCTCAAAAAAAAAATATTTTAAGCTTAAAGCCCAAAACTAAAACTCAAATACGCCACGAAAACATTCCTTGTATCTGGTACTCCACGGGTGAGTGGAAGAGTCTGCAGTACACGGTTCCGTGGCTGTAGGGCGTTGTGGGTTCAAGTCTCGCTCCGTGGCATCCAATCCTCAAAAAAAAAATATTTTAAGCTTAAAGCCCAAAACTAAAACTCAAATACGCCACGAAAACATTCCTTGTATCTGGTACTCCACGGGTGAGTGGAAGAGTCTGCAGTACACGGTTCCGTGGCTGTAGGGCGTTGTGGGTTCAAGTCTCGCTCCGTGGCATCCAATCCTCAAAAAAAAAATATTTTAAGCTTAAAGCCCAAAACTAAAACTCAAATACGCCACGAAAACATTCCTTGTATCGGGTACTCCATGGGTGAGTGGAAGCGTCTGCAGTACACGGTTCCGTGGCTGTAGGGCGTTGTGGGTTCAAGTCCCGCTCTGTGGCATCCAGTCCTCAAAAAAAAAAACAAATCCAATATTTTGAAGCTTAAAGCCCAAAACTAAAACTCAAATACGCCGCGAAAACATTCCTTGTATCTGGTACTCCACGGGTGAGTGGAAGAGTCTGCAGTACACGGTTCCGTGGCTGTAGGGCGTTGTGGGTTCAAGTCCCGCTCTCTGGCATCCAGTCCTCAAAAAAAAAAAAAATCCAGTATTTTGAAGCTTAAAGCCCAAAACTAAAACTCAAATACGCCACGAAAACATTCCTTGTATCTGGAACTCCACGGGTGAGTGGAAGAGTCTGCAGTACACGGTTCCGTGGCTGTAGGGCGTTGTGGGTTCAAGTCTCGCTCCGTGGCATCCAATCCTCAAAAAAAAAATATTTTAAGCTTAAAGCCCAAAACTAAAACTCAAATACGCCACGAAAACATTCCTTGTATCGGGTACTCCACGGGTGAGTGGAAGCGTCTGCAGTACACGGTTCCGTGGCTGTAGGGCGTTGTGGGTTCAAGTCCCGCTCTGTGGCATCCAGTCCTCAAAAAAAAAAACAAATCCAATATTTTGAAGCTTAAAGCCCAAAACTAAAACTCAAATACGCCACGAAAACATTCCTTGTATCGGGTGCTCCATGGGTGAGTGGAAGTGTCTGCAGTACACGGTTCAGTGGCTGTAGGGCGTTGGGGGTTCAAGTCCCGCACTGTGGTATCCAGTCCTCAAAAAAAAAAATTTGATTATTTTGAAGCTTAAAGCCCAAAACTAAAACTCAAATACGCCACGAAAATATTCCTTGTATCGGGTACTCCACGGGTGAGTGGAAGAGTCTGCAGTACACGGTTCAGTGGCTGTGGGCTTGCGGGGGTTCGAATCCCAGTCAGTACCTGGAAAAAATCAAAAGTGGCAAAGGCAAAATGAGGATGTGATCAGGAAGAAAATACCTGAAAAGGTCTGAACACAAAGGACTGGGGCACCAGTAAAAGAAGTGTGTCGACGGAACAGGTGGAGATGAGTACAAGAAGATTACCACAGATAAAAAAAAAAAAAAAAAAAATAATAAAAATAATTTGTGCCGAGAAGTGGTTCTGGTATGAAAGGTGCTTGCTGGCATGATGGTGTGTCAGTCGCACAAAAGCTGTGTGTTCAGGAGGTTGCAGGAAAGATCACTGAAATGATGTCAGAGTAGGAAGCTAAGAATACAAGGCAAGGTGACAGCGGTAGTATAAGTAAAGATTAAAAAAACTTGGGGGTGAGGAACACAAGTAAAGCGCCTTTACTTTGTGCTGCCCCTGTCACCCTGCCTTGTATTCTTAGCATCTGACTCTCTCATCATTTTTATTGATCTTTCCAGGTCTTGGCATGGGGGAGGATTCCTGAACACACAGCTTATGTGCGACAGACACACCATCATGCCACCAAGCACCTTTCATACCAGAACCACTTCTCGGCGCAAATTATTATTATTATTTTTTTTTTTTTTTTATCTGTGGTAATCTTCTTGTACTCATCTCCACCTGTTCCGTCGACACACTTCTTTTACTGGTGCCCCAGTCCTTTGTGTTCAGACCTTTTCAGGTATTTTCTTCCTGATCACATTCTCATTTTGCCTTTGCCACTTTTGATTTTTTCCAGGTACTGACTGGGATTCGAACCCCCGCAAGCCCACAGCCACTGAACCGTGTACTGCAGACTCTTCCACTCACCCGTGGAGTACCCGATACAAGGAATGTTTTCGTGGCGTATTTGAGTTTTAGTTTTGGGCTTTAAGCTTCAAAATAATCAAATTTTTTTTTTGAGGACTGGATACCACAGTGCGGGACTTGAACCCCCAACGCCCTACAGCCACTGAACCGTGTACTGCAGACGCTTCCACTCACCCATGGAGCACCCGATACAAGGAATGTTTTCGTGGCGTATTTGAGTTTTAGTTTTGGGCTTTAAGCTTCAAAATATTGGATTTTTTTTTTTTTTGAGGACTGGATGCCACAGAGCAGGACTTGAACCCACAACGCCCTACAGCCACTGAACCGTGTACTGCAGACGCTTCCACTCACCCATGGAGCACCCGATACAAGGAATGTTTTCGTGGCGTATTTGAGTTTTAGTTTTGGGCTTTAAGCTTCAAAATATTGGATTTTTTTTTTTTTTGAGGACTGGATGCCACAGAGCAGGACTTGAACCCCCAACGCCCTACAGCCACGGAACCGTGTACTGCAGACTCTTCCACTCACCTGTGGAGTACCAGATACAAGGACTGTTTTCGTGGCGTATTTGAGTTTTAGTTTTGGGCTTTAAGTTTCAAAATATTGGATTTTTTTTTTTTTGAGGACTGGATGCCACAGAGCAGGACTTGAACCCCCAACGCCCTACAGCCACGGAACCGTGTACTGCAGACTCTTCCACTCACCTGTGGAGTACCAGATACAAGGAATGTTTTCGTGGCGTATTTGAGTTTTAGTTTTGGGCTTTAAGTTTCAAAATATTGGCATTTCTTTTTTGAGGATTGGATGCCACAGAGCGGGACTTGAACCCTTGCTCATCTGCAACCACAGAACTGTGTACTGCAGACTTTCCCACTGACCCATGGAGATCACGACAGATGGAAAGGCTCGTAGCGTATTTGAGTTTTAGTTTTTGGCTTTAAGTTTTAAAACATTGTACATTAACTTATGTACTGACAGAGATTTGAACCACCAACCACCTGCAGCATGTACTACAGACTTTCCCACTGACCCATGGAGTCCACAACAGATGGAAAGACTTGTGACGTATTTGAGTTTTAGTTTTGGGCTTGTCACTTTAAAACAATTGCACATTAAGATAGTAATAAGGGTACAAACTGGGATTCAAACCCTTGCTAGTCTACAGCCACTGCAGTGAGTCCAGCAGCCTTTCCCACTGACCCATGGGGCAAGCAACACAAGGATGGTGTTTGTGGCGTATTTGAGTTTTCACTTTAAAACATCAAATATTAAGTTACTGTGGGATTTGAACCCATGTCAGACTGTAGCCTCTAAAGGTGCATACTACAGACTCTCCCACTGACCCATGGGAAACTCCTTACACAGAACTGCGTGTGGTTAATTTAAATTTTAACTTTAGGCTTTAAGGTTTAAGAGTTATCATTGGTTTTTAAAAGAAATGTTGGTCACAAAGGGGATTTGATCTCATTATATATTATTTTAGATTAATATTAAATTATTATGTTGTTTCTAAACAATTCATATACGTTTCCTAAGGTGCAATGCAAGCATGCATTTACAGATTTGTGGAAATAAGCTGTTTGACCCAAAGTAAATGTTTGATTTATTGTGTTTTAAAGCTGTTTGTAAACAGATTTTATTCCAAATATTATAAAACAAATACACAATTCAAATTCAGCCACACAATTCTGCATATTTCAACTCAAAATATGCTCACATATTGTTAAAGAAAACACAGAGATGGGCAACTTTAATCATAAATCTACGAGCCACATTATTACTATTCGGGTCCGAATTTTGAATATTAGCATTAATACAGGAAAGAACAAAGGTTTTTTGTGTTGCTTTGTGTGTTTCTGGAGTCATTTTGTGTATTTTCATAATTATCTAATGTATTTGTGTCATTTTGTGTGTTTTTGGAGTAATTTTGTGTGTTGGTGTTGTTTTGTGCGTGTGATTTTGGAGTGATTTTGAGTATTTTTCCATTTTTGTGTATTTTTGGAATTATTATGTGCTTTTTTTCTGAAATTTTGTGATTTTTTTTGTCGTCATATTGTGTGTTTTAGAGTTTTTTGTTATTTGGTGCATTTCTTGAATTATTTTTGTATTTTATTTTGTACAAAAACAACCGAAATCACACCAAAAACAATAACAATGAAACAAAAATATACAATAACAATAAACAAAAAAATTTATAAAAATAACAAAAATACACAAAATGACAATAAAGTCATGAAAAATATCAGAACACACACAAAAATAGTCTAAAAACACAAAATGATGATAAATATACTCAAACAAACTTATAAGTCACCCAAAATGAAAACAAAAACACCCAAAATAAAAACAAGAAAATATAATATTACTAAAAAATACACCAAATTCCAGAAAAACACAAAATTACTCTAAAAACTAAAAAATTACAACAAATACCGATATACACAAATATCTATCTATTATCCATTCATTGTTATAAAAACTACACAAAAAAGACAAAAAGGCTTAAAAAAAAACCAAAACAAAAACAATAATCTATAATATGACTCCAAAAATATACTAAAGGACAACAAAATGTTTAAAATTAGGACAAAAATGCACAAAATTCCACCAAAAACACACAAAAATGACAATAAAAGACGAAAACCTTTTGTTCTTTCCATCTTTTTTTATATTGTTATAATGGCGTCATCTGGTGGACAAAAGTATGAAGTGCAGATAAAACGAAAAACCAGAATCCTATTTCTCTGCTGTGTGAAATCAATACAATATTTTATAGTATGGAATGTTTTTAAACCTGTAACCATAGTAATAAAAAAATATTGACACAGCAGAAATTATTAACGGGCAAAGATTGATTCATAGCACGAGGGACACGTTGGTAATATTTAATCATTGCGAATAAACACAAATCACAATGTGTTTTTTTAGGGATTTTTAATGATTATACTTTATTTTCATTGTTTGATTTTAACCTTATGAGGCAGGGATGAATTTATGAAGCTAATATTTGATAATCATCATTCACGTTATCAGTGTTTTAACATTTTTTATCTACAACAAAATATCTGGTTTTCATCATATTTACATAACATTAGCTTTTCTTTAATTTCAGAGTTTATTCACACATTTTAGTAATTTTATTTTTAATTTTAATAATTAATTTAATTAATTATTAATAAAAAGTAAGCAACAAATTATTAATATAAACTAAATAATAATTAAAATATTAATAAATATGTATATTATTAGAAATGCAATCCTTTGTATTTATTGCAAGGACAACTTGTCTTTTAATGACTTTCCTTGTTCAATAAAGGTAATATAAATATTAGGGATGTCCTGATACAACTTTTTCACTTTCAATACGATACCGATATTGTAGTCTTGAGTATTGACGAATACCGATACTTTTATTATTTATTTTGTGGTGTGGAATGTTAGAAAAGGCTTGATTATTTAAAAAAAAAAAAAACAGACCCATTTATTATAAACCAATATATTACATATAATTAACCTTTTAAAACAAGAATATTCTATGATTGAATAAAATAAATAAAAAAATTAAATAGAAGATATTGAAAAATAAATCCAAAAATAACAATATATATCATATAGGTGATTTTAGATGCAGTCCGATAAAATCTGATATTAGTTTTCTGGCTGATATCGGACCGATATCTGATATCAATATCGGATCGGGACACCCCTAATAAATCTATAACTAATTATCTAACTCCTAAGTTCTAATGGACTCTTTAGAATTTCAGTTTTTGAAGGTTTTTCCCAAAACATTTGGCATTAAAAATTTACCTATCTTTACTTTTTTACTTTTATTCCCCCAATCGTTACCGAGTCAATTATTATTTTTGGTTTTTAAAATGATCAAAGGCCTCGTGATTGACAGGCACCGACCTGCCCACTTTATGTAATTTCTAAACATTTAGCTTTAAACTTCGTGACCGATTTAACATTTAGATTTAGATTCAATCTTTAGATTTCCATTCAACATTTAGATTTACATTCAACATTTAGATTTACATTTACATTTTTTAGATTAACATTTAACATTCAGATTAACATTTACATTTAACATTTAGATTGACATTTAATATTCAGATTAACATTAACATTTAGATCAACATTTAACATTCAAATTTACATTCAACATTTAGATTTACATTTACATTTAACTTTTAGATTCAACATTTAGATTTACATTTATATTTAACATTACATCTAACATTTAGATTTACATTCAACATTTAGATTTAGATTTACATTTAACATTTAGATTATCATTAAACATTCAGATTTACATTTAACATTTAGATTTACATTTAACATTTGGATTTAGATTTAACATTTACATTTAGCATTTAAATTTACATTTAGCATTTAGATTAGCATTTAACATTCAGATTTAAACTTAACATTTAGATTAAAATGTAATAATTAGAGTCACATTTACATTTAACATTTGCATTTTAATTTTACATTTATATTTAACATTTACATTCGGATTTTTTTAATGTTCACACATTTTTAACAATGATATAGAACAGCGATTCTCAACTGGTGGGTTGGGTCACGGACCTGTACTGGGTGGATCGCGGACAGCTGGTCAAAAATAAATAAGTACTTAATGTCTTTCAAGTTGGACTTGTCTTTAATTTTGAAAGAAACTTTTTTTTGACAGACATGCTGTGTAATGCATGTTGTACATGAAATTATATAGATTTATGTTTTTAAAAAGATTATGTGTGTGGTTTTCAACAGCTATTTTTGAAAAACTAAATTTGGTTGGTTGAATTAAAAAAAAAAAACCCAAAGTGGATCACGATTCAATAACTGTGGCAAAATGTGGGTCCGACGGTGAGACCACTTGAAAACCCCTTGATATAGAACATGCAGTTTTAAAATGAATTTGTCACAAATGAAAAAAAAAATTAGCAAAATTTGAAGAGATTTTTTCTTCGCCCCCCCCCATATTTTTTATTTTTTTTTGCACTCTCCAAATAAAGTTGGATTGAATTGAATATTATCTCCTTAAATACTAATTTCTACGCGTGACAACGGTAACCAAGGTAAAGCTACCATGGCAACAGAGTTTACAGGCGGTCTGTCCGGTGAAACTAAGCTGTTTACCTGCAAATATCTCCGATAAGTCCTAAAAAAACACACACTTACTCAATCAACTTCAGGTTTAAGCGATGAAGATCAGGAGAATGTGTTGCTAGCTCGCTGTATGAGAAACAAACTAGCACTCATTAGCAGCTAGCTAACATTTAGCTTTATCGGCGAATTACCGCCACCTGCTGTTTGAGTTTTGACACTACACGTCATCAATCAGCCAACCAATCAAAACTTTATTAAAACTTTAATTCATAAAAATAACAAGAATAAAATAAATACATCAGGAAATGAGTGTGAAACGATTATGATTAGTATAAAAAAACACTTTTTACTTTATAGCAAATAATAATAATACATCTTGCATTGCTGAATGAAATTTAAATATGAAAGATATTATCAGTGTTATGCACATACTATAGGATAAAGTTAAACATTAAATTAAGCAATTATTAGTCAGTGATAGATTTAAATACTTGCATTAGTTTTGGATTTCAAATGGTTTTTAAACATCACTGAATGACTATAAATGTGGTTATTTTTAAATTTAAAGGTGTTTCCAATAATTACATCAGCCCTTTAGTGTCAGTTATCAATATTAAGTCATTAATTCAAATTACATTTATTTATTATAATTACTACAAAGCTACAATTTGCTGTCCTGAAACTGTTTATCGCCCTCTAGTGGTACATTTTATAACAGGCCTATAAAGGGATTAGCAAAAATATTTCATGTGAATAATTTAACAGTTGGTAAATTGTGTATTTTTTCCCTCCAGTGTGACTTACTTTGTTCCAGTCATTAAATTAAAAAAAAACACAGATAATCACTAAAATAGTAAAGTAAATGAAAATAAAATTGGAACCTTTAAAGCCAGATGAACATTAGTATTATCACTCATGTCAGCATTTAGAATAATGACCAGTCTAAGCATTAATATAGGAAAGAACACAGAGTTTAGTGTGTTATTATATATTTTGTTGTTTAGAAATATTTTTTATTTATTTTTTCGTCATTTTATGTGTCTTTGGAGTCATTTCCTGTATTTTTGTTTTCGTTTTGTGCTTTTGGAGTAATTTTTGTTGTGGTTTTGGGGTATTTGGAGTCATTTCTGTTGTCTTTTTCCACATTTTTTTGTGGTTTTGGAGTCAATATCTGTGTTTTTGTTGTTGTTTTGTGAGTAATTTTTGTTATCGTTTTGCACATTTTTCTGTCATTTTGTGAGGTTTTGGAGCCATTATCTGTATTTTTGGAGTCGTTTTTATGTCATTCTGTGTGTGTACACACATGTACAGGCCTGCACGCCTAAAGTTTTATGGCTCCACCTCTCATAGTGTGTGCGTGTGTGTGCGTGTGTGCGCGTGTGTGTGTGTGTGTGGCAGGAGGGAAGTGATGAATAAGTGATTGCAATAGTTTGATATAGAGGAAGAGAAATATAGATAACTGAGCAAATAAATAATAAGGGAAATTAATGTACATAAATAAATACAATAAACAATAAAACTTAATTGACTACATCTCAACTGGTGGTCCGTTCATGGACTTTTTATTTAATCAGAAGTGTAGAAATGGTTAAAGTGTATTCAGATGACGCTCGTAGACTTTTATTTTGAAGTCAAAGAGAATTTCTCCTCTATCATTAGTCATTTTGTGTTTTGAGCCTCATCTACTCTGACACTAATGATGAGGATCTGTCAACAGCACGATGCATTGTGTGTGTGTACGTACGTATAGATGGTAAGTGTATTTATTATGATTCATTATTTGACAAATGAATAATGTTTTACATCCTGTGCAGCATTAAAATAACCAAGTCTCAACATTGAGTTTATTAAAAAAAAAAAAGAAGTATTTATTTCATTGCATTTTTCCACAGTTTATCATAACAATGTGAACTTTATTCACTTTTGATCTGATTGTCAGTGTAGAATATGTACAGACCAGCTACAGACGCTCAGGATCAGAACACGAGTGCATTTGTTTCACCGTTACCTAAAGCAGTGGTTCTCAACCTTTTCAGCACACGGGCCCCAAAATAAAGGTTCCAGAGACCGGGGACCCCCCACTGTAGCTGAAGGTGGTTGAACTCAGACATGAACATTGAAGAACATTCATGTGCAGACAGGGACATCTGTCAAAGGGGAATAAAGGGGAGAAATTTTTGGGGTCCATCCATAAAGTCAGCAAAAATGATGGTCCATTGTTCTATGAATTGATTTATGTATCTGAATATTATTATTATTATTTGCACCATAGAATATTGTAATCTTAAAGATGTAAATCCTTGTTTTAATCAGAAATAAAATGGGTTAAAAGTGACCAGAAAATGGTGGGAAATGTGCTCAAATGGGATTTTTAAAAACCACAGAAATTTGCTAAAAGTTGCAATTTCGAGTGGCCAAAAGCAGACAGAAAAAGTGGTTAAAAAATAATTAAAAATTAAAGTAGTTGGAACAATTAGTTTAAACTGGCAAATAAATAATGGGCATGACGAATCATGAATGTGGCTAGACTGCAAAGAAAAAAAAGCATGAAATATGGTGAAAAGAGACTAACAATAATGGGTCAACATGTGCAACACTGGGTGGGAAAAGTAGAGGAAAGGGTTCAAAATGTCTTGAAAGTGGAAAAAACGTGGCAAGAAATGTAGATAAAATGCATTCAAAGGAAGAAAAATATGATGAAAACAGGTTTAAATATGGCAAGTTTGGTGTAGCTGCAGAAAAAGGGTCAAAATAAGCAAAAATTAGCTGAAATTGTTGAAAAAATATTCTTCTGTTTCTTGAAGGCTTCTGGAAACTCCCTCCTAGTGTCTGGCGACCCCAAGGTTGAGAACCCTGCCCTAATGCAGGGAAACGATTAAAAAAAGAAAAGAGGTTTGACGTCGAAAAAAAGTGGATGAATGTCGTGGAGTTCAGATAAATAAACATGTTGACAATGAAATATTTGATCCTCCTCCTTTAGTGACATCATCAATCATTGTAAAAATTAAAAAATATGACTGAATATAAATAAAGCTCCGTTTTCATCTCCATGATGGATGAATCATCACGCGAGTGTCCTTAGAGGTAGGCACGTTTCTCTCTCTGACTCAGCAGGAGGGATGAGACGCCACAGTGCAGTAGCCCCGCCCACCCTGGCCTCAGTAGCGTCCCCTGTGGTTAGTCCTGGACATGGTGAGCGGCAGTGACACGGAGGACAGCGAGGACACCTCCCAGTAGAGAGATCGAGACAGGAAGAGCTGGTAGAGCGTTACCATGGAGATGGAGCGGCAGAGGATGACACCGATGGTCACCACCTACACAAGGACGACAGGTAGTGACATCACAATGAGACGGCGCGCACTTTAGGATAAAGATGGACAACTTTTATCACAGCAGAAATGTGACGATCCGAGGGTCACATGATCAACATTCAAGTCAGAGTTCAGAATAAAGACTAATCTGAGCTTTAACACCAGAAACGACTTGGGTTTGTGTGTTTTTGTTGTTTTGTGTATTTTTGTCATCATTTTGTATCTATTTATGTGTATCTTTCTGTTATTTTGTCTACTTCTGCAATCATTTTTGTTGCCGTTTTGGACTTTTGGAATCATGTACCATTTTTATACTTTTATGTATGTTTCGACCCTTAAAAGCCATGAACAGTGGTGGCCTAATGGTTAAGGAAGTGGGCTTAAAATGAAAGGGTTGCTGGTTCAAATCTACTGTAAGACAGTGAGCAAGTCCCTTAACTGCTCCTAGGATGTCATTGCAAATGAGCTCCTGCTAAATATATAAAATAATGTTTGCTTTTTTGGAGTCATTTTGGTTCATCTTTACTATGTATATCTGTGCGTTCTTAGTGTCCTTTTGTGTATTTTTGTTGTGAGGTAAATTTTCCTTCCATCTTGTGTATTTATTTGTGTCATTTTATGTGTTTTATTTGACACATTTTGTGCATTTATGTTGTTTTGTTATTTTCTGTTAGTGTTTTTGGAATCGTCTTGTGCATTTTTGGAAGTTATTTTGTGAATTTGTGGTGTCATTTTTGCAGTTTTGTGTGTTTCTGGAGTCATTTTTATACATCTTTATTTGTATCTTTTGTATATTTGTGCATTTTTGTTGTTGTTTGATACATTGTTCTTTCATATTGTGTATTTATATTGTTTTGTGTGTTTTTGTTATTTTGTGCGATAGTGTTTTTTGAGCCATTTTGTGTATTTACTTGTGTTTTAGAAGTTATTTTTCATGTCATTTTATGTATTTCATTCATTGTTTATTTTTGTGTTCATTATGTGTGTTTTGGGAGTCATTTTTGTATATTTACCTGTATATTTGTGCATTTTTTGTGTCCTTAAGTGTATTTTTGTTGTTTTGTGTGTTTTTGGAGTCATTTTGTACTTTTACTTTGGGGGCTTCACAAAATTAAACCACCAGTTTCCATGTCTCTATTAGGGGCTGCGTACCCAGATGGAGAAGCTCCTTTTTTAAGATTGAAACTCACATTTCCAGCCTTTTTTTTATTTATTTTAATTTTTGACATTTCTTTTCTGTGAGAGGCATAATGTTTCCTGTTTGTGGAGAAACGTGTTCCCACCTTTTCTTTCTGGTGCTCGTTGAAGACGACAGACATGAGGCTGAGGACGGGATGGCAGAGGAACCACAGGAAGCAGCCCTGCACAGACAAAAACACTCAGTGAACATTGTTTTTATGGGTTTCTCTTGCATTGAGGAGCAGCTTTACTTTGGCAAAGCAGAGGTAGAAGTCTCTCTTTAAGGTGCTCCTCTCTGTGGAGATGATCTGGTAGAGGATGGAGGCCAGCAGCAGGGCCAGGCCCACCCTCAGGGCTAGGAGCAGAAGGCCGGCCCGGCTCTGTTGTGAAGGATCCCTGTGATGCTCGTATTGCTCCCACAGCAGCAGCAGACCCTGAAGGCAACACGGTCCGTCCTTTTAAAACAGCTCACCAGCATCAATGTGTCCAATCCCAACCCTGACCTCATACCTGCGTGAGCACGCCGCCCACGGCCACGGCTGTGGAGGGGGTGGAGCGCTCCCACTGCAGGGGCCTGGACTGAGGCTTCCTCCCCCGGCTCAGAGTCCATCCCATGCACAGACTCAACAGCATGTAGAGCACAGACACCTCGGACACCATATCCCAGCCTGCACCGGGACAAAAGCAGTGAAATCACAATAATATGTTCCTGTTTCTTTTATTCAGACAGCTTTTTTTCAGGAAACTGACAGGTTTTCCACTGCCAACTCGAAAACGCATGCTAACGTACTACTCATACTAAGTCTGGCGTCAAAATGAGTATGTAGTGTGTTCACATTAGATAGTGTGAAAACATCGAGTATGTGAGAAACACCTGGATGTATACATTTTTTTAAGTATGCACACTAGTCATCCTCAATCGCCCCATCATGCATTGTGAGCGGAACGTAAAATCATCCTGAGACCAGCTTCAAGCTAAAAGTCAAACATCTCCTTTTCAAAATAAAAGCATCTCTTCCATTACTTTTTAACGCTTTTGTAAACAGGGCTCTCGTTTTGAAGTTAGCCACAAGTTTTGTCAGTAACACAGTGAATGGAGGGTCTCCGAAAATCTCCAAAATGTTGGCATGTAACGTGTGTCCGTGAGTTTTATGGATTAAATGAGCACATGTTGATATTCTACTTGGTCACTTTGTGGCTTAAAATATTTTCAGAATTTTCAAAGGTGGAGAATCAACAGATGTTTAGCCTCAGTGTGCTTCAGGTTTTTGTCGCCGCTGGTTCCAAATGCATCTTGGGAAACATGGACGTATACTTCAGTGGGCGTGGCAAGCCTGACAGAACTGTCGAGTTTGCCACGCCCAGAAATAACTCATTAGGAGACTCCTCTGAGGACTTGACAGTGGGCAGTCAAAACATGTCACAAGATCAAAGTCAATATCAAAGTCAATTTCCTGAAAAGACAAAATTAACTTTGCTGGAATTACTGTAATTCTAATTCTACTAAAAACGTACACTTTGCTTGAACAGCCATCAGTGGAAAACCAGCGCCATCTCTGGAATATCTGCAGATACCAAACAACTTATCATCATCATCATCATCATCATCATCATCACATTTTGATGAGATCAAAGCTGTCTTTGGGCCGACCTTACCGAGCTAAGTGGACGTAGTTGCAGAGCGCGGCCACGCCCTGTAGGGCCAGCGCCGCCGTGAGCACCCTGAGCACGCCGTGCATGGGGCCCCCTTTCCTCAGGGCCTGGGACAGGGGCCTGAAGTAGATGCAGCAGGTGATGAAGTAAGCTAGCAGCAACAGGAAGTAGAAGCTGTGGAGGCCTGAGGGAGGGAAACAGAACCTACAGTCAACTCTAAGGACTTGGCGTCAATTATAAATGTGATCGCATAATTGATAATTACTTACAATTACGACACAATTATAATTGTAATCGTAACCAAAAAAAATCTGTTACCATAGTAATCGTGGATAAGGACGCCTAACAAGGTAACCAAGAGATAAAAAACAATATAGATGATATTTGGTAATACTTTACATGAAGTTTTATACATTACGCTATCATTAGCATGAATAAGGTGTCATTAGGTCTCGTTTGCTAAACACCTTTGGAGCTATGTTGGCATTTTTTGGGTTAGGTGGAGGGATCTAGTGGGGTTATGCAGGGTTTGTGGCGTCACTAATTATTATTATTATATATTATTAAATTAGCGCCAAATATATATTTATTTTCAAAAGAATTTTTTTTTTTTTTTTTTTTAAAAATCAACTTTCTGACGGTCCTTGAACGCCCCTCGTTTACCGTACGACAACAGCGTGACCAAATTTTCCGTATTCTCACCATTTGTCCAGATTTACATGGGGATATTTTATAAATTTATCAATTTGTCCTGGTTTCCCAGGGACATTGAACGCATCTTGGGGAACACGTTAGTTTAAAACACTGTAACTCTGCTAATATTTGCTTTATCTGAGAAATTCCACCAGTTTCTGAAAACTAAAGCATTTCCCTTTACACTCACTATCATGTATCCTTTAAGGAAAATAACAATGTATTTTTCTACTACATTGTATTTCGCCGCTACATGGTAAAGTCAAGAAAACGTTGAGTACTTTGATGAGGTCAAACTATGCTCAACCTAAATAACATAATAAATGAACGATGAAAAACACTCACTTTACTCTGAAATAACTTGAAACGTCAAGTAAAGTGTTACTTATTATTTTTTAGTGTATTTTACAGCTGATTTAAGACATGGGTCCAAACTGACGCGCTATCATAAGAGATGCTAACAGAAAGCTAACACACGAGGAAGGCTAATCGTTGTAATTGATGAATTTAATTGACCACGATCAGCCATGGAGCTGACGTCTCACCTGCTTCCTCTGCACTGAAGTGTTCTAGAGGGTTCCCCGCGGAATCTGGATTAAAGAGCAGGAGCGTGAACGTAAGGTCAGCGTGGGACGGGATGGAACCACTTTCCTGACACGAGATGATAGAAACATATAAAGTAGAGAAAAAAAACACAGTTTTAACTTTAAACACATGGACGCAACCCTGTCAGATGCTTTGTAGCTCCTCCCACAAAGTGTAAATCTTACTAGTTGAATATTTAGATATCGTTTTTACTTAAAACTACGCATTTTAATTATAGTTTTTGACTATCATGAATTGGTGGAGGGAAAGCACTAAAAATAAAAATGAAATGAATTTAAATTCAATTATTTGCTCTGTAAACTAAATAATCTTTTTCTTACAAAACTAAAAATGCATATGTCAAATTTTATGGAAATATTAATTTGTTTTGGGGGGATTTCAGTAGAAATTGAAACATTTCCATAAAAAAAAAAAAAAGTTTTCTGGCTATATTTTGTGTTTTCAGGCTTTAGGGGTTCAAATCATTCTAAAATAAATACAGACTATCATCTTTTTATTTATTTATGTTTTACAGTATTTCAGGACAATTTTTATTCTTCAACACTTTTATTTTCTCCCTAATAATTGATTAATTTAACACACCCTGACTAAAAGCCTGTATTCATGAATGAACTAAAACAACAGTGAAAATCCAGAGTTTCCTTCACTAATATGAGCTACTATGGGGAGAAAAGTGAGTTAAGCTAAGTAACGCATGTCAATTTTGTACTAAATATATTTTAATTGCAATTAAATTATATTAAAAAAGTGTATTTTTACGTGCAACTTAAAGTGTGTTTAGTATGCTTTACGTATATGACTTTAAATGTACTAATATATCCTGAACTAGTACTTTTTTGATATTATAAGTACATTAAAAATGCATTAATAGTGTCTAGAAAATATGAAACATTATATTTTTTTAATATATAATCTTACTGTTGTGTTACTATGCTTGATTATATAATTTCATTTCATTAAGTGATTATTAAAAAGCATACTTTGTAATTAATCATGAAGGAACTGTCATTACCTTGGCTTGCATTAGAACTTATTACTCCATCCCCCCTAAACTGACGCCCGTGTGTGTGTGTGTGTAATGTGTGTGTGTGTGTGTGTGTGGTTACCTGACATGTGTGTCTATCAGCGTACACTAGTTGCCAGGTTGAGGGCGAGGGCTGATGGGGGATGCTCTGGTTGTGTTCCTCCAGACTGAGGCTGACTGAAGGAGTCACACACATGCACACACAAAGACAAAGGTTGAGGTTGAGTCAGTGAACGCATCACGTGATGGTTGATGGTTTCTTACTGGTGAGCTGGGCCTTAGCGAGTCGCTCGGAGCAACTCAGGTTGTCCAAGTTGGAGTTGAGATTCTGGAAGAGAAGCAGCCTGGACTCTTTCTCTGTAGCCAGGGCTGGATTATCCACATGACACACCAGCAATCCATTGTCACCTGCAGGGAGTTTAGAACACACTAAATGACTCTAAATATACACTAAATATCCACAAATTAACCCCAAAAACACAAAAAATGACAGTGAAAATACATAAAACTACAATGACAATATGGAAAATGGCTCCATAAATACACAAAACAACAATAAGAATACACAAAATGATTCCAAAAAGCACAAAAAATGACTCCAAAAACACAATACAACAAAAATACAAAACTTTCTTCCAAAAACACACAAAACTACAATGTACATACAGAAAACGGCTCCATGAATACACAAAACAACAATAAGAATCCACAAAATGACTCCAAAAACACAAATCGACAACAAAACTCCAAAAAACACAAAATCACAGACATACAGAATGAAAAAAAAAAAAAATAATCCACAAAATGACTCAGAAATTACACAAAATGACAACAATCCACAGAATGACTCCAAAAAAAAAAAAAAAACAAAAAAAAAAAAACACAAAACATTACTGCAAAAACACACAAAACTACAATGTAAATATAGAAAATGGCTCAATAAATACACAAAACAATAACGATACATAAAATGACAACAAAAACACACAAAACATAAAAAAGAATTAATCCAAAAACACAAATCAACTTCAAAACACAAAATCATAGAAAAACAGAACAAAAAAACAAACAAAAAATGACTCAGAAAATAACAAAAACAAAACAACAACAAAACTCCAAAACATTACTCAAAAAACACAATGAAAATACAGAAAATGGCTCCACAAATACACAAAACAACAAAAACAATGACTCCAAAAACACAAATCGACATCAAAACCCCCCCCAAAAAACACAAAATCAAAAATAAATTACACAAAATTATTTCCAAAACCCACAAAACAAAAATACACAAAATGACTCAATACACAACACAAAAATATGACAAAAAGTATCAAAAGTGACACGTAAAAACACACTAAACTACCAAAGAAAAAGCACGACTCCAAAAATACAAAAACCAACAAAACACAAAACAATGAAAATACAGACATTGCCTCCGTACATGTGCAAAACAATAATAATAATAATAATAATACACAAAAACATACACAATGGCTGTGAAAACACAAACCTACAACAAAATACAAAAAACCTCCAAAAAGCACAAAACAGAATGAAAAAATACACAAAATATTAATTACAAAACCCCCACAAAACATGAATTCTCACTCAAAATGATTTAATATACAAAACACTAAATGACAAAAAATATACAATGACTCAAAAAACACAAAATTAGATTAAATATTTATACATATACAAAACAGCAACAAAAATACACAAAATTATCAAAAATATACAAAATGACTCGAAAAAAACCCCACAAATATATCAAAGAAAAGGCACATGACTACAAAAATCAAATAAACAAACCTCAAAAAACTGTTAAAAAAAAAAAAAAAAATACAAACAACAAAAATACATTTAAAAAATGTAAACAAAAAGAAGACTATACTGTGTTGATCTTCATATTGTTCATTATTATTCTAAATGTTGAGATGATATTTAAAGTTAGAGCCTGAATAAACAAATCTCAGCTCTAAAGTGGTTTCAGAATGACCACAATTTCCTCTTTATTTACTATAATTATTAAAGTAATGTAGGCCAGTGTGTGTGTGTGTGTGTGTGTGTGACACGTGAGCAGAACATCGTCCTACCTCGGAACATGAATGAAGTGATGAATTGGCCTCTCTCGCGTCTCGCGGCTTCGCTCGTGAAAAGTCCCGTCACTGCTTTGCCACGAGCTTCCGGTGGACAGAGCAGCAGCAGCGGGACCAGAGCGGCCCACAAACCCCACATTTCCCACAGCGGGCACTTTAACGTTATTGTAAAAAATAAATAAACGGCGGATCATCAATTCAATGAAGACACGAAGACAGAAGTGAAGTCGGCACAGTCAAGCTGTCCCCAGTTATCCAAAATGGCAGCGGAAGCATGGGGAAAGGTCACCAAAATAAACGCTAATCAGAACCAGAATCAGGAATACTTTATTTATTCCAGGGGGAAAAGAAAGGAAAAAAAAAAGAAAAAAAACGTACATAATAAGTAAAAGACTGCAAATTAAATAAGGATAAATCACAAGAGCAAACTACAAAATAAAAAATAAAATAAAATAAGACAACAACAATAATAATAATATAATAATAATAATACAGATTAAAATACTACTACAACATAATCAGTTAAATGCGCTCAATAAACACAGTGAAATACTACTGAAGCATTTAGTAGAAATACAACAAAAATGTAAATAGACTAAAATGCTGGTATAAAAATAGTGAAATATTACTAAAACATTCAGTAAAATACAACAAAAAAATTCAGTAAAATACTATCAAATAAACATAAAGTAATAAACTAATAAATAAACGTAACATGTGTGTGCAAAAAAATAAAAGCAAGGATTTTCCCATTTTTTTTTAATGGTGCAATTTTAAAATGTATTTCTTTTACCGCAATATTTTCTTTCTTTTTTTTTTTTTTTTTTTAAATACAAATGAGTTACTTTTACTTTGAAATGCACGGTTTAACTTCGTATAAATGTAGCCTTTTTAAGCTTGATGGCGCTGATGGTTTGATCTACTTCTCGATCACCCAATCAAATTACGTGTTTCCTTTACAGCCCTCTCAACAACCAACCAGCGAACAGAACACATGTGAAAGCCCCACCCTCTTTTCAACGTGTCAACACTGCCGTAAAGCGTCACGCAACTGTCGCGCACCGCACAAAGCGTCCAATGTACGGACGAGAACAGGAAACCGGTGCAAACAGACACGCATGGAGAATATAATGATCCATTTTTAATAAATAATACACGTTGATGTGAAGTGACAGCTGTCTGAGGATGGACTTCAGCAGGATTGTGCTGGTCACTGGAGGCTCTGGATTCATGTGAGTTTGTAGCATCCACATTTTATAAACACTTATATTCATAAACACAACTCTTGACGAGTTTGTAAAACACAAGGTGGGAAAAAGCAGTGCATATTATGTGTTACTGGAACCACCTTTGGTCCTTGAACGCACCTTATTGTAACGTCAACCTGTCTTGTATTTATTTATTTAGTATTTACTGTTACTGACGCTGATCACATGTGAGTGGTTAAAAATCTCTCTAAATATATATATATATGTTAAAAAAAATGCATATCCACATACTTTATTAGACAATAAAGTGTATACATGTATGTATATTTAGGCCTGTTTTATATACACATTAATCAATATGCCGCTTATATTTGTTACTGCTATAAAGACCAAATGAAGTCCTGTCAATCAATCAACCACGATCCAAAGTCATTGGCTTCTGGGAAATGTAGTTCAGGGAGATTGTCAGTAAATAAAGTTAAAGTGGACATAAAGAAAAATCTCGTAAAAGTACAACAGTGAAGTACTTTTACTTTGTTACTTCCTGTGCACCTCTGTCTCCTCTCCTAGTGGGTCTCACCTGGTTTGTTCGCTGGTCGCCAGACACCCCGGATGGAAAGTTATCAACCTGGATAACGTAAGTGTGCAGAACATACTGTATAAAGGCGTGGTTTTGTTTTGTTTTGTGTGAGTTAATCTTTAATGATCTCATTCAGATGGATTACTGCTGCAGCCCTCGGAGTCTAAGAAACATCGAGGACAAAGCAAACTACACGTTTATCAGAGTTAGAGCTTCAAATGTCATTTTATTTTATTTTTTGTCTTTTTAAAGTACTTTAACACTCCTGTTTGTCTCCAACAGGGAGATGTGTGTAACTCCAGGCTCGTACGTCACATTTTCAAAACAGAAAACATCGACGTCGTCTTTCATTTGGCGGCTAAAACACACGTTGGTGAGAAAACACACACTGTATATGGATTAATAATGATGTGTAAATGTGTATAAAAAAGGTGGTTTGTTGTTCCCTCAGAGTCATCGTTTGAATCCCCGTCCAGTTTCCAGCATGTTAACGTAGATGGGACCAGAGTGTTACTGGGAGCCGCCCATCAGGCGCCGCACCAGCTGCAACGCTTCATCTACGTCAGCACAGATGAAGTGTACGGCGCCGGGCAGGATGAGGTCAACCACGCTTTATCAGTGAAACGGCTCTGATATGAAGGTTCTAACATTTATTGTGTGCAGGCGTTTGATGAGGGCAGTCCTCTGAGGCCCTCCAACCCCTACGCTGTGACTAAAGCTGCTGCAGAGAATCTGGTCAGATTCTACTGGGACAATTTTAGGGTAAACACTTTGGCTGAGGACTGATGTCCATATTTTACCCCCTCACTTAAATACAAAGAACCTCTAGTTCAGGGGCCAAACACGGAGCATTTTGATCTCAAGTGGGCCAAGTGCGGGGAGAAAAAAAAAAAAGAAGTAATTTCAACATTATTGTGCCATAGTTTGCACTTCTATGTATACTTAAAGTTTAAATATGTGAGAAACAGACTATATCCAAGCAATAAATGAGAAATATCAGTCCCAACTGGGTCTTTCTTTTAAATTTCCTTGATTTTATGACCAATTTTTATTTAATTTGAGGAAAATGTAAGGACTTTGCAAGAATTTTGAGGACTATTTTAACATTAAACATGTTTTCTGAGTTACACTTTCTCCTGTGGGCTGAGTTGGATGCTCCAAAGGGTCAAATTTGGCCCCCGGGCCTCAAGTTTGACACCTAATCTAGTTGCTGTAGTGAAATTAACATACAGAATTACTCTGTATACTCTATCATATTGTTCTGCTGGCAAATTAGGTAAAAATATTATTTGTTATGCAAAAATAAGAAAAATACTTCAACTTTAAGTAAAACATTCAGGAAGCAAAGCTGGTTAATTGTATCCATTGTGAATTACTCGCTAGATGAATTTGAACATTATAAATCTTTTCCATCCTTAGTTCCCGGTGATCGTTACCAGGAGCAACAACATCTATGGACCCAGGCAGTACACAGAGAAGGTACTGTAGTGTAGTTTGGAGATGAACACAAAGTATTGGACGTTAGTTCACGTTGTGACCTCGTCTCGGTCCTGATTCCGTAGGTTATCCCACGTTTCCTCTCCCTCCTGCAGAAGAACCAGAAATGGTAGGTTCTTTTATCTCAGCGTGCCGACTCACTTCCTGTGCCGAGTAGTTACCAGCGTCTCTTCAGCACCATCCAGGGAACTCTACCTCAGTCCCGCCACTTCCTCTACATCAGCGACGCGGTCGACGCTTTCCTGATGGTGCTGGAGAAAGGCATTGTGGGGGAAATTTACAACATGGGGACAAGCTGTGAGATCCCCATTGAACAACTGGCCAGGGAGCTCATCAGGAGGGTGAGACGCACACGGATAAAATCCAACACTTCCAGATACTTCATGTAGGATTCTTGTTTTGAAGGTCAAGAACGTGCCGGAGTCGGAGCTCGATGATTGGCTGGCGTTCGTGCCAGGCAGGTGCGCACGGGCTGAGAACGAGGAGGCACTCGTGACGTGAACATGAATGATGAAAAGCTGTTTTCTCAAACTTTGTTCTCGTGTCTGCAGGCCGCACGTCGACCTCTGCTACCCCATCACTAGTGAGAAGCTGCAGCAGCTCGGGTGGAGGGCACACGTGTCCTGGGCTGAAGGCCTCAGACAGACTGGTAACCACACGCACACACCAGTACGATCAAGAAGGAAAAGACTCATTTCACTCGTGTTTGTGTCTTACAGTGAAATGGTACGAAGACAACCCCGACTTCTGGTCAGATGTGATCGACGAGAACCGTCCAATCAGAAGCGAGCCTGCAAAGCCTTCTGACAAACATCAACCCTGAACCTTTGGATCCGAGTCGGACATCAGTGCTACCTCGAGTCATTATCGGCTGAAATTTGATTAACACGATTAAGCACTTTATTCTTAGAAGATGCAACTTTTTTAGTCAGATCACATGATTAACTATATGTGATGAGTAAAAATCTGTTTTTTCTGAATAATTATTATTTTTGGTTTGTTTTCCCAGGCAATTTTTTCCTTCATGTTTTTAACTCTTTAAAAAAAAAAAAAAGGCACTTACTCTGAAAAACAGGAAAAAATTGAGTCAGATAAATAGAAAAAAAAAAGAAGCCAAAAACATTAATTATTCAGAAAAAAAAGATTTTCCTTCATTATATGTTAAACCAACATGTATTTAAGTTTATATTATACAAATACCAGAATTTGTTTTCTGTAAATTACTATTTCAAATTATATGACCAAATGTTGAGCTTTTATAACTTTGAATAAATACAAATATGCATTTCAACTTTGGAGTATCCGTCATGTTTTAAATCACAACACACACACAATCTTTGTATTTGCAAATCCAAACCTTTATTTGTGGTAAAATCAGAGTAGTTGCAGGTTTTTTTTAAAATTTTATTTTCGTGCAGTGCTCTTCGTGCACAACTGCTAAACTAATACATAAAGCAAATCCTAACTACCAGGCCCGGTGCTGCTGTGGATCCACAGTGACAAGTCCGACCATTCAGGAAGTGGCTTTGGGGGATTTTAGATTTCAAAATAAAAGTTTTTTTTTTTTTTTTTTTTAAATGATTGAACCTCAAAGAAAGCCACAGCGTTTATATTTCTGTGTTTTCTGCACCGCGGTGCTGTTTTGCAACCAAGAGGAAAAAGCCACAGAACTTTTTTTGTGTGTGTGTGTGTGTGTGGCTGATATCTAAATGTAGGCTCATGCAATTTAAATTCAGCTACAGTGACAGGGCGAGGGAGGGAGGGGGCGTGGTCTGAGGTAAACACCCACCTCTGATTGGCCAGAAACTCCCCACTGTGGCAGCGTGAGCACGTGGACGCCCGAAAATATGCAAATCACAACAACGTAGCAACAGAACCACAATTTAATTCTGTGCGTAGATTTTCAAAGATCACCACTGCCAGACGTTCACAACAAGGGCATCAACGAGAAGGAGAAGTGTAGCGTTTTGAAAAGTAATGGGGGGAAAATAACAATAACAGACTTGGAGAAAATCCGGACACTTGTTCTTTGTACTGCAAGTTTACTTTTTCTTACAAAATGGACTTCATTAATATTGAATTAAATTCACTGATCAATTTTTAATCCAAACCTTGGCATACATGTAGGAAATTCCTTAAAATCGCCTGCCAATTGGAAAAAACGGCTGTTTTGTGGTAGATTATTGTCGTTGGCGCTGAAGCCTGTCGCCCAGGCATGGTTTGTGGATCGGATACTGAGTCCAATGTGACTTTTAAAAGGTAACTCGTGCAGGGCGTTTTCCATTCGTATGTCACGACCGCGACGACTCGACTTCCGGGCTCGTCTTGAAATAATCAGGCCACGTTTCAAACTGACAGAGGAAGGAGCATCGCTGGGATTATTTTTATTACAAAAAAAAACAAACAATAACTTAAATTAAAAAAACACGTGCAATGGATAAAACGTGCTAGAAATATCAGATTTAACATCGGAATCCTCACCCTTATTTGTGCAAGTTACGGGCATGACTTTAGCTAATGCTAACAGTCTTTTTTTTTTTTTTTTTTAGTCGTTGGTACATGTGGAACATTATTGTCACTATTTAAAATACTTTCAGTGTTAGGAAATTCTCCAGCGCCCCTTCCAGGAAAAAGGCAAGTATTGTACATTAAAAAATATTGGTGAAAGTAGTAGTAAAAAAAAAATAAATAAATACGCAGCATTTATTTCTAACCCTCTCGTCTGTCAGCTCGGCCCATTTTGGCGACATACCGCGGGAAAAACGCCCCGACAGGTTGCATCTTCAACATTAAAAAGCTCACACTACCCCAGAAAAATAGAAATTTTCACTCATCCCAATGACATTCAACATTCAAGTGCCAGTGTTTTTGTTTACTGTCTTTTGGTCAAGTCACGTTAGTAAAATATCAGCTTTTCGTAATAAGGCTTATAAAAATAAATATTTCTCAAAAAATGCTTGATAAGTTACACAAATTTAGCAGCGAAAGTAGACTCGAGAACTCAGTGTGCAAACAGCTGAATCCTACAGTTGCTGTTAAATAGAAGTCACCTGATCACCCCCCCCACCCCCCCTGAAAACAACAGATTCAAAACTGGAAGAGCTTTCCATATGACACATTCACAAACCCCCCCCCCCACACACACACACACACACACTGAACTGAGTAGTAACCTCTCGTTTTGGTTGCTGACTTGGCACTCGCTCTCATTCACTCACACACACATACACGTTTCTGAGCTTTGAAGGACATGTGCTACACGAGACTTCATCTGAGAGTCAAAACAAGGTAAACAAGGATCTTTACTGTGGAATTTTAAGCCTTTCTACAACGGAGGGCCCTGCAGGCCGCAGCAAAGGGAGCATAGCACCATGAACTACTCTCTGACAATCACAGTTCTTTTCACCGCGGTTGCCACGGCGACTCTAGTCGGGGGTTTTTCTGTTGCATCCGGCTCAAATAGGGCTGGGTCACCATCAAATTTTTAAGGCATCGACAGGCTTTTAGAAAGTGATAAACACTAAAGTGCTGGATTTTTTTTCTATTTATTTTTCTTGTGAATGAGAACCGAGATCCACTCGAGGTTGAAAACGCTTCCGTTCAGCTAGCACAGACCTGCTGAGTAACACCTGTACACGGACAAAAGAAAAAAAAAACAACACTTATGAACGGGGAACATCTCGCAGGAATTGTTTTTGCTACAAGCGAAGGTGCGGGAAGTCACAGGAATTATGCTGACACGGCACCCTGCTAAAAGCTGCCAATCTTATCAAAATAATAAATGGCAACTACGTACAGTATTCATGAATCATGGGACCCAACCAAATACATGCCTGCTCATTGCTGCAGCTGCCCTTGTGAACCTGATCAAACAAGACTTTGAATAACGGGGGAAAAAATAAAACACCCATTCAGTCATTTCAACGCACGAGAACCTGCCTGGCTTCACGCGTGCTCGCCAACAAACACACACCATGCAAAAGAGGTAAACTGACCATCAATTGTGTCTCTGTACAAATCACAACTTAAAAAAATAAAAATAAAAAAAAACTGTCAACAACCCCACTCACGTCTGTCCACAGTGGCTGTCAGAAGGCACAGCAACATCCATTCCGTTCCACACCCTGAACCAGATACACAACGTAGGGACATGTGGCTAAAACCTGCACGCCTTTCCTTGAAATTATACACAATAAGCCTCACGTTTTGAAATAAAAACACCATGGACTGGTCGATATTAGCTCAGCTGGAAACCAAACTCCACTGCAGGATTGGAGCCTGCAGGAAAAAATAGCTATTTCCTATTAGTTTGCCTGTGACTCAACCCAAGACTGAGTAATTGTAACTCAAACCAAAGCTATAGCTTGAGTTAATTGAAATCTAATGGAAAAATCCTTCAACATTGATTGTCAGTTGCAACTTATTGAACTGTCGGGTGTGTTCTCCTTCATACTCGGGTGACGGGATGATAAATTAAATTATTGCTCAGGGTCACATTAAAACTATCTGTAAAATCAAAAACACATAAAAAAAAAAAACCAGCAACCCTGGTTGACGTATTAATTTGCAGACTGAACAGGTGCTGGGAAAAGTCAAGCCTATATTTGACCTTCACTGAAGAGTTAAATATCGCACTGAAATTCTGAGATTTCTTGTATTCATGAAATTTTCAGCCTAAAAAAAAACAACGCTCAGGTCGTCAAGTTAACATCCTTGGTCCTTCAGTTTAATATTAGCAATAAAAACAAGTCATAATGTAACTAAAGCCAGCATTTGTTTGGCGTTTTCTAATACTCCTTGACCAAAAAAACAACAACACTTGCATATGTTTTATAGTCTTGGTCCAGCCTGGTCATTTAACTGTGAGCACTTTTGAAGATTCGGTTTCCGTCTAAATCCGTGTCTGCCTTTAACGCAGCCCGCTGAGTTCAGCTCCCCAGACACGGTGTGGTCCAATGTTTAATGATCAAACATGAACACTTCCACACATCAAGTGTTTGTTTTGCTTCGACTCCACGTTTGTTTTTAGGTGGAGTTTCAAACTTCGGTTCGTCCGCGATATTTGTGTAAACCAGACGCGCTCGATATTCGGCGTTATTTTTGTTGCTGATCGACACAGTGGGGGCGGGGGGACAACTGCATTCATCCCACTCAAACCAAATGAACAGTGGAGTTGATTATATGGAGGAAGAGGATGACAATGATCGAGTGTGTGACATGGATGTGGGCTCAGAGCGGGCTGATGAACCACAGAGACCCAGGCATGACAATGACATGGATGTAGACGTTAAAATGGCGAGTGACAGAATGTAGCTTAGAGAGCTACAGGGATGCAGATGAAGATGCATTTGTAGAGGATGAAATGATTGACAATTTAAACAGGGTTGCAGAGCAGCCTCCTCCTCCACCAATGCTTCCCTCTGTCCCCACCGCTCAGTGGGATCAACCAAACCCATTTACTGATGCCTGGGCAGAACCTCTAGAGCCTGAACAAGCTCAAAGATTCGGCAGCAGCTAGCTGCTATGGGATGTATGGCAAGCAGACTAAGATGCCAACTCAGGCCCCAGATGAGGCCTGGATTGAACTTAGTTCTGCCTCTTTAGTTCCTGGAAACCAAGAACTTCCAACACTTGGTGCTGTCAACAGTGACTTACAAGAGGTCGACATCCAGACGTATATGGATCACTTCAGTCAAGCTCCGTTGCAAACTCTGATTTCAACCCCTGGCCTGTCAGTGTCCAGCAACCTGAGCAGTGACCAGCACGCCTGAGGAATAAGGAGAGCCAAGACCTCTCTTAGACACGGAGATTAAAGGGGTTACAAAGGAGGCAGAGATAGACAATCTTGCTTCCAACCCTTCATTGTCCTCTGTGACGAAGTGAGTGATACTGAAGGAGAAGCTCTGCTGGAAGAGATGAGATTTAAAAAAACAAAAAAACAAAAGTGTTGAATCATGGGTGAGCAAGAAAATTTTGAACTGAAGCTTTTGGCAAACACGCGTCTTTCACTGTTCGAGCCTGTTTCCCAAAAGCAAACAATTGCACCGAGGGTCAGTTGAGCAGCCACAGCCACTGAGGGGGGGCTTTTTTCTCCTTTATTTTTTATTTTTTTTTGACTGACCCTTTAACACTACATGGCTGCTGCAAGTGACCCCACACGTCGCGACATGGTGGCTTTGAGAAACTCGTGCTGTGGATGACCGCCAGGTCCGTGAGCAGGACTCCAAAAACCACCCAAAGCAGAAAACCACTGCAGGTCCCCCCCACCCGCTCATTTTACATACAAAAGCTATTTATAAATGTAGTTACAGTGGTTATATGCTTCCAGGCTTCACCTCAGAGTCCTGATGCTTTAACTTAAATAGAAGAGGAACATCTTTGACTTTCCTCGTCAGTTTTTTGTTAGTTTTTGTTTGTTTTGCCAAGGTTTGATTTAGTTCAAGCCTAGTTTGTTTTCTTCCAATGGGAAATTAACATGTTTGAACTCATACATGACATCAAATACATATTTTCTCTCTTTTTTTTGTGTGTTGTTGTTGTCACTGTTGGCCTATATTTGTAGCCACTAACATTTCATGGCAATAAAAACAAAAATATGCGACAAAAGTTCAAATTCTGAAAGGCACAGTACAGAAACAAATGATTCTCCGTAAATGTTTTTGACTTAAAACAAAGAAATCCTCTTTGGAGTCAATGATCACTGATTCCTTAAAGAGGCAGCAAACGTCTTTTGGTCAGTCCAACCTCTTTGTCTCAGCGATTTCCTCCCGACAACCTTTACTGAAGATTTATTTCAATGTTTTAAAAATGTGAGAACAAAAGTGTCGTCTGCCTGCGTGGCCTCTTTTTTAAGAACCTGTGAGACCTCGGACAGTCTCCATGTTTTAACATCAGTTTTGATGTCTTCTTCATACGTTTTTAGAAAAGTGATTTACAACATGACCATGCGCTATACACAATGACACCAGAGCTAAACTGGGCAAATGCAGACAAAAACTACGAAAAAGGTTTCTCCTCTTTCTTTCTACTGCTTCACGCTCACACACTTAATCCCACAAAATCCATTCAAGAATTTAAAGAAACGCCCCAATGATCAGTTGGTCATTTTGTTTGAATAAATCCATCCAGTATTTAAAAAAGTAACTAACCAACCAATGGGAAGCTCTTTTAAATTGTGACCTATGTTGAAAGGAGAAATGGCAAAATAGGAATGGACACTTTAAATAGACAGAAAAGGAAAGAAAAGCACAGGAAGGAGGGGTGATCGGTGATGGAGGGGAGGCTATAAATGAGTATAAACGGTTTAATACCATGCATGTGGGTTCCTGGGGTTAATGGAGGTGACGAAACGGCAAAGGGCACAGATGACGAAAGATGGGAAAGAAAGGAGGAAGAAGGGAAAAGGATGAGTGTCGAAGGCATGGAGAGACCTAGTTGCCCCACCAGTCCACTTGAGAGTGGGAGTAGTTGCCTCCGTAGCCATCGCTGGTGTAGAAGTTTCCAAAACCACCTGAAGAAGAAACACAGAAGATGGCGACGCATTGATATACATACGAGGTTTAAATATCTTAAATACTTTAACATGTTGCTCGTGTTATTCACTTATGGTTTTTCCGATTTTTTCTTTTGTCTCAATTTTTTGTATTGTTTCCAAAATAAGTCAAGTTAAATGTAACTTTTTGATTTGTAAATAAAATTCACGGACTTTAGAGTTAAAGAGAACATTCCAGCTGAACACAAATAAAATACTTTGACATTTTGGCGTTATCAATTAATACCAGGAAGAAAACTAATCAAAAAGGAATTACAATGATCGGTATTATCTCAAAATTCAATTCAATTTTACAGTTTTATTTCCAGCGATTTGCAAATGCAATAATACAAGAAACAATATTAGAATAAACCAAAGATTTGATGCAGGTGGCTTCTCTCCAGAAGAAAAAAAACATTACATAAATGACTGCATAAACATACTTTTTCTTTCTTTCTTTGTTTAATGTTTATTTGCAATATTTCTTGAGCGGCTGTAAAGCAAGTAATTTCGCCCCGGGGATAAATAAAGTATAAACTTATAAGTCCCACCTCTTCCCTCTCAATGAAGAGCTTTTGAATGTTTTCCAGGAATATTATTGGCCTTAAATACATTTTATTCAATTAACATGTTTTAGAATTTTAATCATTTTAAAGGAGCTCCCCAGGACTGGATTTGTTCACCTTTATTCTGAAAAGCCAAGTGTGTGTTCAGACTCCTAAATCTCACCTCCCCCAAATCCGCGGTTTCCTCCGTGTCCAGCCTGGTTACGATTTCCACGTCCTCCAAAGCCTCCAGCGTTGCCGGCAGCAGTTTGACGGTAGTCACGTGCTCCAAAGCCACCGGAGAACCTGTCGATGAAAACCAAGCATAGAACGACACTCATTTCACTGGGATTTTAAATTAAAGAATAAAATAAACCCCGTTTTAAACATCGCAAACACATCACACTTGATTTGAATCAACTGCTTGTTAACTATTTCATACGAGTCACATGAACCTGACACAAACGCGCTCAAAGATCACAGGCATGCTCATTTATTTTAGCCAGTTATCTTCTTGGTATACAATTCTTTATTGTAAATGTTATATCTTAACGTGAGTTTGTTGGCTTTCCTGTCGAGTTCCTGATGGTGGAAATAGTAGTTTTTTCTTCTTCTTTGTTTTGCTTTATTTGGTTTGCTAAGTCGTTCCAGGTGTATGCTGTCGCGGTGTCGTATCGTTGTTTGTTTCCGCCTTTTGTCTTGTATGTTGCAAAGTAAATTAAAATAAATTATTTAGCCAGTTAAACTGATCCTTATGGTTTTTTTTTTTTAACTATATCGGGGTACTAGGCTGCAGGAAAAACAGGATTTTATTTTGAAAATGTCAATAATAATTATAGCAGGAAGCTGCAGCTTGAGCATTGTTTCTTCGTCTTTGGTAAAGTATCCTCGGTTGCCTTGAAAGGTGCTTAAATGTAATTATAATACATGTGTTTATTATTAAAAGTAAAACTCAGTCAGATAATTTAATGCATCACTTGTTCAAATCAATTATTTGTTCCAAACAACTACAAAGGTTAGGTTTGCTCTACTTGATCATAATTAAAGTCATTAAATAATGATAATGTAAATAATTAACGCACCTCTTAGATCGTCCTCTGTTGCTACTTTTATGTTGATGTTCGTAGGCGAGGCTCTCTAGCCAAGAGGGAACTTCCTGTTTGGCCTCCACCAGGATGTCCAGGAGGTCTTTAGTGATGTTTCCATTCTTATCATTAAAGAACGATGTTGCCAGTCCTAAAGGATGGAAATGGGACACGTTTTAAACGAACAAAACAGGAAATCCAATGAGTGAAGCAGCGCTGGACAGAGCCTTACTTACCCAGGTTTCCTACTCGTCCAGTACGTCCGATACGATGGACGTACTCTTCAATGTCGCTTGGCAGGTCAAAGTTGATAACATGCTTTACGTTGGAGATGTCCAGCCCACGAGCAGCGACCTAATTACAACATTAAAACAAGTCAAGTTTAAGGTGGTAATGACGATTATTTCAGGCTCAATATGGCAATTGTGATTATTGTAATTGAACTTTAGTAATTGAGAATGTATCTATAATTGACTTAAAGAGGAAAAATAATTGTAATTGGAAACAAATATTGGTCTCCATAACCGTAACTGAACTTGTATAATTGAAGACAATTGTAATTGAAAAATGTAATTGACCGACAGTAATTAATGTGTGGATTTTTATTCTGAGTGGGTTGTCCACTGACCGCAGTGGCCACCAGGATGGGACATTTTCCTGATCTGAACTGGCTCAGGGCCTCCTCTCGGTCTCTCTGGGATCTGTCGCCATGGATGCTTGTGCAGGCGTAGCCCTCGCGGTACAGGAAGTCCTCCAGGGCGTCCGCGCCTTTTTTGGTCTCCACAAAAACCAGTGTCAACGAGTCCTTGCCTGGTCAGTGGGGAGGGGACAAAATCAAAGTGTGACGTCCATTTTTGTCTACAATTTGCTTTTTTTTTTTTATTTACCGAACCTTACTCATGCACGTTGCAGTCAGACACAGGTGTGCTATTGTCATAATTGCAGCGATATACTTGAGATATGATGTTTCAGAGTGATTCATTATTTGAGTCTGATCCATGCTTTGCAAAAACTGACCACATCACATCATGACGGGATGTTTTGAATGAACAGGAGAGTACGAAAAGGAGTGAAGTGTGAATAAAAACAAAAATCACCAACACTTGTCATGCAGCGGGGGAAGAGCTCCAGTCACTGATGGAAAGACCTTGGTCACCAGGTTCTGTATTTAAAACTGCAGCTGATTTGATTTTTATAATGACCAGAATCTCTCCATTAACTTAAAGACACAGCAGCCAGGAGGGACCGCACATGGGGGTAGGTGGTTATGATATGCTCTTGAACTAAGAAAAATAAACTGGCTATTTAAGATGAGCAGGCCTGATTGGTGAAATGGTACACAGATCGCTAGGAAATTAATCCACTGATAAAAAAATAATAATAAAAAAAATCATTTCAAATATGAGATGGTTAACAATAGTCTCTCATTAAGCATCTTACCAGGTTTCTCTATGTTGTCTCCAGTATTGTCCTGTACCTCGCTGGGGATGACTTTGAATAAAACCAGACCAAACCACCAAACATGTAAACTAGGCTCAGGAAGTGACATGAAGTGTTTCTTCAACTACAGTTGGACTATGAAAAAGTGGTGAATGCATATTTTCCCAATAGAGAACATACACTGTATGTAGGGCCTCCGATTATCCGTGATCGCAGGAAACTTTACCGAAAAACGCATTCTGAAACGGAAAAAGCAATGTGGCTCATTTCTTGTTTTGTTTTTTAATCCAGCCTCACATGTATGTTTTGTAACATTATCACGCATTTTTACGCTATTTTCCCACCAGAAAACAGGTGATTGAATGTCTAGAAAACGTGACAAACGGACAAATGCGTTACATTTTTTTATTCTTGTACATATCTGTATTATATTTGTACTGCAGCCTCTCCAATTACATGGGATTTAGTGAAAAATGTGAGGGTGATTTGCCTAATAGCACAGTAAGGTTTAATAAATAAGGTTTTGAGACCAGATCATAGTGTGGCTGATGGACATTTTAAGTTCTCGTAATCTTGCGCGATTTTAGCATAACCTGTTTTCGTAAATTCTCTGAAACATGTCAAATGAATAACAGTAGTTGACTTATCCCTATTTAGCATGTTTGCTAGGCAGTAAAGTCATCTAAAAATCCTTAAACAAAATTGGGAAAATTTTAAAACGGAAATTCGGAGCCCCTACGTATGGACAGGAGTATTTCCTCCCCTGTTTTTAATGGTTTCAGGCCCTTCTCCTCAGTAAAGTGCAATATTCATGCTTCAGCATACAAAACATTTTAGACAATTTATGCTTCCAGCTTTCTTATTCCAACATGGCTGTGCTACAGCACACAAAGCCAGGACCATTAAAACCTGAATCTCAAACCCATCAAGCACCGATGGAAAGTACTGGAACAAAATATGTGGGCCATGCATTCTTGTCCAATATCAGTGCCTGACCTTATACATGCTCCACAAAATTATTGTGCACAAATTCCCACAGAAACACCAACATCTGACAGGAAGCCTTCAGAAAAGAATGGAAGCTGTTAAAGCTGCAGTAGGACCAACTCTTTAGACTAAGACTGCTGGGTGGAAATTTGATGATGGTAAAAACAAAAGGGGAAGAAAATGCATTTATTGTTTGCAAATGTTTGTGTTAATCTGGTTCGTGTGAATAAAGTGTGGGCAGGGGAAGAGTTTCCTCACCCGTAGCACTGAGCAGGTCCAACAGAAAAGACCTTTTGTCGCTTTCCTCCACCCACACCACCTTCTGGGTGATGTTCTCTGATGTGGAACCCACTCGGCCCACTGCCAGGAAGATGTACTCCTCCAGGAAATCCCGAGCCAAGATCTACAGAGCGTTTAACATGTTAATGCAAAAGCCCTGGTCTATGTTTGAATGGAAATTCTTAAAGTGTAATAATAACAGGGTTTATTTTTGGTCATACCTGGATCTCTTTAGGGAATGTTGCACTGAACATCATAGTTTGCCGAATGCCTTTATGAGGCATTGTGTCCTGCTCCACAATGCGTCTTATCTGTGGTTCAAAGCCCATGTCGAGCATGCGATCTGCCTCATCTAGGACCAGATACCTCAAAGAAACAAAGGAAAAGCTCAAAACACAAAAAGCAACCGTTTGATTACTTCATCTATTTATTTTCTGCTATGCAATAACTTAAAAAAAAAAAGATATCTTGCTTTGATAACATTATTCGATATAATTTCAACTACGATTAACTATGTGATTTGGATAACAGACATTTGTGAACTCAAGAGTCTCTGATTGGTTTAACATACATTACTTCAAAAACCTACAGGCAGGTTAGCGCCAGCTTTTTAAAGTTCAAGACAATTTACACTTTAAGTTAGTGATACTTAATTTATTCATATCTTTTATGATTTCTATAGTATTTTATGAGTTAAATATAACTACACTACAAATACATGTTTTATGTCATTGTTTTAATTCCTCCCTGTAAAACATGCCGTCACAGTTAGTTGCAGCTCGAGTTGTCTCAATGAGAAGGTATTTTTTGGCTCGGGAAGGAAGCAAAATGGCTCCTTTGAGAGTAAAGGTTGCAGACCGCTGTGCTAGGCCTTACTTGCAGTAGTCCAGTCCTATCTTTCCTCTCTCCATCATATCCACAAGCCTCCCAGGCGTGGCCACCAGTAGGTGACAGCCTCTCTCCAGTTCTCTGATCTGCTGGCCAATGTCTGCTCCTCCATAGACGACACAGGGCCGAACTCTGGAGCGGTAGGAGAACTAGCAACAGGAGGAACAACCCAGATGTATTAAAACCACTCATCGACAGCGTGCTACTCCCCTGTTGTTGTTTGTGTACCTTCCTGGCCTCGTCGTAAATCTGCAGGGCCAGTTCTCTGGTGGGAGCCAGCACCAGGGAGATGGGGTATTGTTTGCGTCGTCCGTATTTTCCGTTCTCCTGGAGTGAGAGGACAAAACGTTTCAGTGATCATCAATGCACTTTGCGTCTTGGCCCAGAGGTGAAAGTAACAGATTACAAATATTCACGTTACTGTAATTGAATTGCTTTTTTGGGGTACTTAAGTAAAGTACTTTGTTACACTTCTACACCCAACAATTACTGAGTAAATTATTATTTTAAACTGATCAACGGACATTGTGAAATGACAAAATAAAATGGTCAGACAACAATCTTGTGTTTTGGAGTCCATACATTTAGTTAAACTTCTCTTTACATTTTATTAATTGGTGTTATTTTATAATGAATTGTACATTTTAAAAATTTATTTTCCACATAGACATCTGCATACAATAAAGGTTTAAGTTACAATTGTGTAAGATTTGGTCTCTTCCTTTTTAAGTTTATACATGAGACGTTTACTGTATGCAAAGGAAACCGTGGTAAGATATATTACCAAAAATAAACATGGGGGGTGAGTAACAAGTAACTTTTACTTTGCGTACTCTTTAAATGAGCTACTTTTTACTTGTACTTGAGTATCAAGTAACAGTACTTCTACTTGAATAGGATATATCAGTACTCTTTACACCTCTGTGTTCACCTTTACTTGCTGAAAGAGGTTCATGTGAGCTTGGTTTTTTTTTTTTTTTATCCCCTACCTGTCCAGAAGCCTTGGATGCATTCAGGGCTTCTCCTGGTCCTTCAGTGTAAATCTGGCTAAGAATAGGCAGCAGGAACGCTGCCGTCTTCCCAGAACCTGAGGTCACAAATTCAAGTGCTCAGCCTTCGGTTCAGGAAGTCGTTTAGTTCCCGAAATCTAGTTTATTCCTACCAGTCTGTGCGCAGGCCATGAGGTCCCTCTTAGATTTGACAATAGGAATGGCGTATTTCTGGACAGGAGTTGGTCGGGTATAGCGACTCAGCGCAATGTTGCCCATTATGATCTCACCCATGTCCACATCCTGGAACTGTAAGATCAGAAAGGCACAGATTGTGGCTTGGAACAGGCAGTGGGAAAGGCCAATCACAAAGAGTGGCTTACACTTTCGATGTGGTGAGGGCAGTTCTGTCCTGTCGCTTCAACGGGAATGTCATCGTATTTCTCAAAGTTGATCCCAGTGTTGCTGGCTGAGAACAATTCACTGCAGGGATACGGTACTGGTCAGTTTTCCATGAATCAGAACATAGAGCTCTGACCATTGGTTATTAGGGGTGTAACAAAATAGCTAACTTACAATACGATACAGGGCTCAAAACACAAAAAAGATACAAAACAAAAAATTTTTTTTAAAAATTCCCGGTGAAGAGAAGCATTTTACTTTGAAGTTACTAAGTCATCATTGTGTGCAGAAGTGACACCCTGCAGCACAGACTCACTGTTCCAGGCGTTCGTTCCGTGGCGTTGGCTTTGACCAATCTCCTTCATCTCTGGGCTCCTCCACCCAGCGGGTATTTCCTCCTCCTCCACCGCCACCACCGAACCCACCATGTTCGAACCTGAGGAGGGCAGATACAAGAATTTCAAGTTTCTGAAACTTACATTGTTTTATTCATGGAAGAAAGTTAATTAAAACAAGGAGACATAGTTAACATCCCCCGCCAAAAAATAAAACCATAACGAAGGCAATAGCTGCAGAAATGATAATTGCTTCTCATTTTCGAACTCAATCAAGGTATTGACACCCTGAAGCCACACACACCGAATTTGGTTATCCTATCTTAAACAGTTTCTGAGAAAAGCCGTGCCCTTTAACTCGGAGGGACACTTTGTGGGGCAGGAATAAAAAAAAAAAAACTCCTTAATGACAAAACTTACTCACCTTGTTCGGTTGGAGTTGCCTCTGTCGTTGAAGAATGCAGACTTTCCTCGATTGTTACCAAAGTTGCTGTATGCGTCCTTGGCAGTGTTCCAGCCTCCTGCATCTGAACCAGAAACCAAACGCACTCTTTCATACGCAAGTGAGGGTGAGCCGTGTGAGCATAAATCTATCCGTTTCCACACTCACCAAAGGCCATTGGTTGTGCAGGGTTGATGGGGTTGAAGCCCCCTCCCCTGTTTCCACGGTAGCCTCCTCCCCCGACCACGCCTCGTCCTCGCTCCATACGCGGCGGCCCTCGGTTAAAAGAATTACCGGCCATGCGGTTGTCGTGGTAGCCGTTGACAAAGTTGCTGCGCCCTGCGTCCCAACCATCTGCAGAGAAAAAGAGAGAGTGAATAAATACAGCAAAGAAATTCTTTATAAACATCTACAGTGAGACACTTAAGATATATTTAACTGCAAGGTCTAAAAGTTTAATCTCCATCCATTTATTCAAAGCAACTATTGGCTCTGCCACCTACTGGGAGTGATACAACAAAATCCTGTTGCAAAGTCAATTATATCTTAAACATTTATCCAGCATTAAAAAAAAAAATATCTATATTGGAGGTACCAATGTTTATTTTCTCTCTAATTTAATGTGAATGTTAAAGTGGTGGATCTTGCATCCTCCAATAAAAAATAAATAAATCTAACATTGCAAAACCAAGTACAAACTAAAATCTTCCAAGTGTCCAAAAGGACATTTCTTAAAAGTTCACTGGCATTTGTGTGTGGATCTGCAAGGTGAAAAATTTTTGTGTCAAAACTTATGTGACAGTTTTTTGTAGTCGTAAGATTTTAGTTTTATTGTAATTTAATGTGTAAAACATGCTGTATTCTGGTCTAAAACACTATGTATTTATTTGATAGGTATGTTTCTTATTTGCAAAACAAAATGCTTCAGTTTGTGAATGATGCTTTGTATCTGCAAACCACATTGACTTTGTTTGTCAATCATCAAGTGTGGGTAAATAATTTTCTGCACATTTGTGAGTTTTTTTTGTGTTGATTTTAACTCCATACGGAACAGTTAAATCAACGACTTACAGGTGGCTGCGGGCGCCATGGCGTAGCCTCCAGGTCGTCCAGCAGCGAAGGCATTCCCTCCTAAATGATAGAAGCAGATTCTATTACACATACGCAATTTTGTCTTCAAACCATCTTAGGCGTAGAGTCATCTTTAGGAGTAGAGTACCTTTAGCACTCAAAATAATAGATCAGTTTCAATGGAAGCATAAATGATATGTTGGAAAAGAGCTGCGAATGTTTTAATGCATAAGCAAAAAAGCTAAAATCTGTTCTTTATTCAAACCTACCATTTTTGGGAGCATCTTTGTTCCGTAAATGTGGTGGAATATATCGTCCTGTGACAGGGATAGACATCAGGTACAGTTAATGTGAAGATAAATAATTCTTCAAATTAATTGTTTTGGTTTTTTTTTTTAATTATTAACTTTTACTAAACTGGCAACCACAAACATGCATTGGCAGATAGGGTCACTACAGTGCGCCCAAAAAAGGCGTGTGAATTGTATTTATTAGTGATTCTTGTGTGTATTGAAGGGTCTTTGATTTGCAGGTCATTGATTGGCTGCAGTGAGATGGGACAATCAAAAGCAGCTCGCTTTAAGGCTGCATTTCTTCACTGATTTGACTGTGCATTACGCGAATCATGTCACTAATTAGACTTTGGGGAATTAAGTTTTGTAATTTTTTTAATAAACAATCTTTTCTACTGTTAGATACTTTTGGCTCCAGGTTTCCTCCCTATTACCTTTCCCTAACTAATTTATTTAACTACCATTGAGATGCACCAGAACGCAAAGATAATTGGTTTGTAATTTCACTTTTTTTAAAGTCTGTAATGGACAATCTGATCTATCTGCTGTCGTTCAAACAGCACCACAACCTTTTAGCAGATATATGGGATGTGCTTACTATTTGTTCCCCCGCCTTGTCCTTCTGCACCACTCAGGTCCAAGACGGCGAGCTGTAGGAACAAAGAAAAAACGTGATGTTTTCTTTTTTTTGATAAACCTTCTGAAATGAAATGTTTTCTAAATATCCTCCATATGGAAATTTTGCGTTTTCCATGTGAGATGTTGGCCGGGGCCCTTCATTTGTTTTGTACAGTAATTAAATCACCTAACGCAGACATGGGAAACGCACAAACCAAATTATTCCAAAAGCACACAAGACCATATAATGACCTAAAGTGACTTCGAAAAAAACGCAAAAAAAAAAAAAAAAAAAAAAAAAAAAACACAGATTCTACTAATGAAAACAAACAAATTCTTCCAAATAACACAAACTAACAAGAAAAAAAAAAAAAAAAATCACTAACTCAAAATTACAGAAAAACACAAAATGAGTCCAGAAATCACAAAAACAAAACCACAAAATGATAAAATACACAAATAAAAAATGTTGACAAAAAACAAAACAAAAAACAAACCCAAAATGATGCCAAAAGCATACAACACCACAAAATCACATAGATGGACTCTGAAAAATACACAAAACAATTCTAACATACAAAAAACTATTCCATAATCGCACAAAACAAAAATACATAAAAGAACTCCATTAATACAGAAAATATGATTCTAAAAAAAAAATAATCCACACAAAATGGCTTAGAATTAACAAAAGTAGGGATGTCCAGCTACAACTTTTTCACTTCAGATATGATACCAATATTGCAGCCTTGCGTATCGGCCGATACTAATATTGATCCGATAAACACGAATCATAATTACTTTACTTATTTTGTAGTGTGACATGTTAGAAAACGCTTGATCAAGTGATGTTACTAAACAGAATAGTCAGCAACAGTAGGTTACTTTATGGAGTGTAAACCACAGTCACCTATGGATAGATGTGTTGGAGCGGAACATTTTTTTTTTTTTTTATCGGGGGCTTATATCGGTGATTTTAGATGCAGCCCGATAAAATCCAATATTCATTTTCTGGCTGATTTTGGACCGATGTCAATATCGGATCGGGACACGTCTACACAAAATGATTCTAAACACACAATGACGGAAAAATTCACTAAACATACAATTCAATGACAAAAATATTAAATGATGAACAAAAAACACACAAACTGATTAATCTTAAGATTTGAGAGTTTAAGTGTGAATATCTTTAACATGATATCAGACTCTCCTGATTCGGACACACTTAGATGTTCCTGTGGGTCAAAACTATAAACTGATGTGTTGTCTTTTTTTCTGCATAAAATAGAAATTATTCAGACAAGTTAACTCTTCTGATATAAAGCAATGAGACAGCACCCACTTTCATTTGTACGTGCCAGACCGCAAATTCAATTATTGGTCTTGGAACACTAATTCATTTATAATTGTTGTTGTTGTCGTGTTTCAATCTAATGCTGCCAAAAACAAACATGCGCCAATCATTTTATGATGACGTAAGCAAACTGCACGCCTCAAGGGCCGGAGGATGGGCAAAGATCACCCTGTGCGCACTGGGAGGAATATGTAATGTGTTTTAAATGAGTGATGTAAGGGCCTGGGTCGGTGGATGATGTGCACATCAGCGGAGGACATGCAGTACTTTCCCGTCGCCGTCGTGCTTGCACTACGTTGCTGGTGACGCAGAAGAAAAGGCCATTTTTTAAACCGGGACGAAGCCAAGCGGCGCATGGAAACACTTATGAACGCATCTTACTCTTAGCATCACTTCACACAATGACGGATCTAACACCGCGATGTTTCACATTGTGCGGATGGCCGCTAACCACCATTTTATCCCTGAATCTGGCCTCAAGAATAAACATAGTGGACGGGTGGCATTCTTTTACTGACCATAGGGGGGCGGCAAACGCATGCTATTAAGATGTCCGTCATAGCTACAGCAGTTAAATCACTTTTGATGACAATGGCACTTCATAAACACGAGCACGCTAAACAACGTTTAAATAACCTACATACAGTTATTTTTTTAAATTTATTAAATAATTAGGAAATGGCGTGAACGTTTCAAATGTCGCGTGACGTGCTAGTTTAAACATTCTGCTACGCTAGTGCGCAATAGAAAGCGCACCTAGCGCTAACTAGCATGATAGCATCTCGCGTTGGATTAGCCGGCATGCTAACATCTATCTGCAACATTAAAACACTTTTCTAGCCAGAATTGGGAAAACAACGGTAAAAGCATCGTTTCTTACCTGTTGCTCTAATCCGTGGGCATTCTCGACGGCCACATGACTCATAACTATTGAGTACGGGGGAAAAATGGTGACGCTGGAAAGGGACCTCTTTGTTTGCCGGGTTTGCTGTTGTTTCTCTGCCTGCAGCCGTCTCTGTGTCGACCACAGATGACAGCTATCTCATTAGCTTTAGCACGAACAGGTGACACAGTAGGCAGCCGCTGCTGAATTTACGTGACAAATGTTTAAAAGGGCTTTAAATACTCGAGGTGCAAACTCAGCTAATGTCGGTTTGCAGTCCAGCTGAGACGAAGCCGTCATGGAGCAATCAGAACACCGCGCGGGGGGACACACGCTTCCTTCCGCCTCGCCAAAATAAAAGCCGTAACCCGAAAAACCGCAGAAAATAAAAGAGGGAACAAGTGTCAGTGTTCGTAAAGAAAAATGAATAATCTGATACGGTGATAATTTAGCAGGGTTTAATCAATTGATGCTCATGTCAAAATCAAAGGATCCTGCAAAGGAATTGATTGACATGAAGTGTTATTACAGCAGAGTCCTGATACTTCTGTAAGTTATTGCTCGTTGCACTGTCCCTACATTAGTTATACTTGCAATGTATTCTTTTTTTTTAATAGTTATTTGTTTATTTTCTGTATCTTTATGCTGCTGTAAAACAATTTTGACAATTGTGTTGTCAAAATCAAAATATTTGATTGAAAACTAAGCAATTTATTTACAATTTATAAGCCCTAATAACTGATATAGACATTGTTATAAATAAAATGTTAAGAGACCGAAAACACTTTCACACTATGATCTGAATGCACTTAAATTCATCTAAAGCCCAGGAGAGGGCAGCATTTCCCCACACAGTATTTAAAATAATGACCAATCTGAGCATTAATACTGGAAAGGACATAGTGTATTTTTAATTTTTGGAGTCATTTAATTTACGTTTTGTTGCCAGTCTGTGTATTTGTTGGTCATTTTGTATGTTTTGGAGGTTATTTTATGTACTTTCCTTAATCTTTGGTGTATTTATGTTGATATTTTGTGTAGCAACTTTGTACATTTTGTGCCTTTTCCTGTCATTTTCTGCCTTTTTCTGGGATTCTGTGTGTTTTGAAGGCTATTATTGTTTTTTTTTTTCGTTACAATTAGTGTGTTCTTGAGGTCATTTTGTGTATTTATGTTAGTATTTTGTGTACTTTATGTTCATTTTGTGCACTTTGGGGGTTAGTTCATGTGATTTTTTTGACGTTCAGTGTGTTTTTGAAGTTATTTTGTGTAATTGTTTACATTTTGTGTAATTTTGGAGTAATTTTGTGTATTTCTATTGTCATTTTTTGTGAGTTTGTTTTTCATTTGGTGTATTTATCAGTTATTCTATGTTCTTAGGGTGTTATTTTGTATATTTCTCGTCACTTTGTATATTTTTCTGTCATTTTGTCTTTTATTCTGTCATTCCGTTTGTTTTGTGTGTTGTCTAACTTATTTTTCTTCACATTTAGTGTGTGTTTGAAGTCAATTTGTGCAGTTGCTTCTGAACAAAATGGAATAAGAACTCCTAAAACATAAAACAAGCAGGACAGCGGCTATCCAGGACTAGCCACAAGGAATACTGTACTGATGCTAGCTCCACTGAAAATATCCAGCCAATCAGAGCTTCCGGTTTCGGCCCATGGCAGGATTCTGTTCAAAGTAAAAAATTAAAGACAAAATATAAATGAATCGTAATGCGATGCACCATGAAGTTTGATTCCAAATATCTCAGCTTTTCCAAGTTCACAAATTCAATGAAACTTTCACAAGATGATTGCATATAGGTTTTGCACATCGTTTGAGAGAACTCACAATATGTTTTTCTTTAAGACTCTAACTTTTTACTGCTGTAGTAACACATGTGCACGGCAATGAAAACCTGGTCGTAAAAGCCTCATATAGCAAGAAAAACAGGCAAAAACTATTTGAACAATTTGATAAATGAGTTGTTTTCTTTAATCTTTCCCACTCTCGCACAAAAAGTCGATAAAAACCTGAACGTACATGTCTCCAGATGAAAAGGTTTGATACGTGGTGCAGCTCCTGTTTTGTGTCTGTACAAGTCATGCAGTCAGAAGACTCTTTTTGTCTGTTTTTCTAATAAGTGTTTTGGATTTTGTTCATTGGGATTGTCTTTGGTTGGGATTTTTTTTATTCTCTCTGTTGGGATACAGTCCAGTTTCCAAATTTTGGGTTGGGATTTTGACCAAAAGGGATTATGTTTGTTGGGATTTTGTAAATTGGGGTTTTGTCCATTGGGATTCTTAGGTTGGGTTTTTGTAAATTTAATTTTTGCTCTTTGGGATTTTATCCTTGGGATTTTCACCAAGGCCTTGTTTCCATTGGGATTTTGTAAATTGGTTTTTTGGCAGCTGGAATTGAGTCTGTTGGGATTTTGTCCATTGGGATTTTTTTTGGTTGGGATTTTCACCAAATGGGATTGTGCTCATTGATAATTTGTCAGTTGGGATTTTGGAAATTGTGTTGCCACCGAGTGTACAGCAAAGAACCTGAAGTTGTGCTGCTGATCAGGTCCTATTGTGTTCACTGTGCGTGTTTGCCCATTTTGCTGATACACACCCACAATAACCAGTTCTGCATTTCCAAGTTACTTCAGCCTACAAAACATGTATTATCTGTAAATTGCTGCTGAATGTGGACGACTCGCTCATTGTTAGTATTAAACTAAGATGTTTTGTTTTTTTTGTAGCAGAACCTAAATTTGGTTGAGGAACAAAAGTGCAGTGATCACATGATTAGCAGCTGTAAAATGTTGTCTTGGGGGAATCTCGTGGACTTATTGGGATTGTAAAAAAATATTTTAATCCAAGAGTAATAAAGGGTTTGCAGCACAGCCAGGTTTTGGCTCCCCAGGGCAAGTTTTACGCCATAAACTTTGTTCACATAACAGAATAAAAACAGATTTACTTTTTTTAAAAATTCCACTCCCATGTGGGTAGCTCAGCTGAGGATTTGATGCAGGCCAAAACAAAAAGGATGTAACAGGCTTTGCCTTTCAAACTAATTATGACTTCAAAGAGACTTGATTTTCACTATGACACTGTCATGTCATAGAGGAACCCTTGGAGCTACTGTGGCTACAATAGCAGCTTACCACCACTAAGTGTGGAGTGAAAGAATAATCCCTTAATTCTGTAAAGTGACTTTGAGTTCCCAAAAATGTGCTATATAAAATCTATGTATAATTATTATTATTATTATTATTATTTATCATTACTGTTGGTGTGTGCTAAAGCACCAACCCTCTCACTTTGACACAGCAAAACCTCGATGTCAACTGTAATAATGAATCCAATCCATCTGAGGGAATTGTTTAAAGAAAATCCGTTCTTTTATTTGTCAATTCTATATTTGCTTTATGATTGTTTTAAAATGGCAGTAAGAAGACGTGCAGGATTATGACCTCAAGGACAAAAAAGAGTCTAACCTGAGTAGCACCTTCTTCTTTTTTTTTTTAAGCTGTTGATGAATAGCTCCCGTGTGAGCTTGTGTGTGTGAATCCAAGTACTGTAACTTTCCACTTACTCTCAGTGATCTTCCACTTTGAAAAAGTCTGTTTGTGTAGCCTCTGAATAAACAGCAGCATGGTTCTTTATTATTTTTATTTGTTTACAGAGTTGGAAGATAGATAGATTGAGGATAGATGGATATGTGTCATGTGTGTTTACTTTGTATTTTCTGTCCCAGGTGTCTAATCAGTCCTCCAACTTTCTTGAATAAAGATAGAGGAAGATAGTTATCAGTCTAGTTACTATTATTCACATACCATCTTCAATCACAGATATTGTTCATGATTTAACCCACAAAAAAAAGGTATTTTAGGTGCCATCAAACTGCAATATTCTGTGTATATGAGTAAGACACCAATGGTTAGAAAGAATCCCCAGATGCCAAAGCATGACCAGGCCTCAGATGACACTGTTAACCATCGATTTGTGTATTAGAAAGTCATTTTGTTACAAACTGACACAAAACATATCCCGTTTATTATAAATCCATTATTATTATTATCATTTTTTTTTTTTTTAAAAAAAAGCCAGCTTTTGTTTTTTTGTCAAAAAGGTTCTACTTAAAAGAGTAACTTTTACAAAACTGACGAGTTCAACATCAAAATCAGTTTTTACAATTCTGAGACAGTCATAAAAATGTGCTTCAAGTACACATTCAGAATGATTTCTAGATTTTCACAGATTTAATCAAAAGTGCAATATCATGTTGGATAAGTGCTTTTATCTAACTTTATAAATCAAACATATAACCTGTGTTTCAAATTAGTGTCTAAAATGGGGACACAAGACCAACGCAAACTTACCTATTTACATTTATTATTCTAGCTTTAAACCTTAATATGTGAACTTTTAAATGAGGTTGAAGGCAAAGTATGAGTTTGTTCTTGTACAAGAAAAAAAACTCAATCCAACCAAAATCTAAGGGTAAAATGCAATTAACCACCATTTTTTTTTTTTTTTCTCGCGCCCTGTTGTAACAGTTTAATACAATAACAGTGTTGAGTAGAAAGAGCAGCTATAATATAAGTCATGAAAGTTGGATTTCATGCACTAAAATTCATAGTTTCATTCATTGTTTAAATGCCCTTTAGCACTGAACACATTCATCCATACATTACTTCATGCAGACACAGACAAGTTGGGACAACGCTCATAATTTAACAAGTATAAGTTGAGATTCTCTCATTTTAAACTGTGGGTTTGTCTAGGGTTGGGAACTCCCTGAAAGACAACAAAACATCTCGTTGGTGAGTTTACAGTAGAGATAGTAAAGAATGTCACAGCTAGGCTACAGAAAATAAGAAGAAATAGTGACAATAATATAATAGTTAACACTCCTTTTCCAAACTGACATATATAAAATGCATTCATCTAATCGCTTCAGTAAACGTAACTTCTACTGTCAGACACGTGGAGAAAAGTCAAAATATTAATAAATAAAATTGCTGACATTTTTGGTCAAAATCTGCTATTATTGTCCCTCTTTTCGTCACCCTGCTGGGTGTTTTTTCGCTGACGCTGTTGCCAATTAAAGTGGCTGCTTCGAAGGCTTTCCTCACACGCGCGCGTGAAATTATCTTAAAGACAACGTCTTAGCTTTCAGGCAACTGTTGGTCATTTCACGATAAGGCAAATATTGGACAAAAAAATGGCGATATAAAGTGTGCAGGCAACACTTTCAGTGGGAAACCCCGAGATTACCATTTCCATTTTCACAGAAATATGGGCCAAATTGCGTCGCTTAATAGTTCAATGGGGTACGCATTTCTTTGCATTAAAATACAGAACAATGCAACTTATATCAAATTATCGGCTTAGAGCATCATTAAGTGTTACATCTACATCATTGGTTTTACCAATGCCTCCTTTTTCGGAGGTAGTAATAGGTAGTAGTTCAGTGTTGTTCATATATACACAATAAAGCATATTTGACTTGTCCAAAGCATCTCTGGATACCTATTTACAAGACAATATAATGTGGACAATATCTGGAAAACAAAGGGGAGCCTCGTACAGTTCATGATTCTAATAAATGAAAATATGAATGACCATGAAGTATCCATACCACCACTTTACTAATTTCTCATGTGACTTATATCAAGGTGAAACTTATTTGTAGTTTTTCCGCAAGAAACATACATTTTGTGGAAAGCGACCAACAAATTCCAAAAATTACCGTAAATTAGAAATATTCTAAACAGAAAAATAGACATAAAGAAATATCCCGACAAAGCAAATTGAACCAAGCCCAATATTCAGGAGGATCTTGGTTTTGGGAGGTTCATGTAGAAGCTCATCCAAAATTCTTTCCTGTTCTTCGGGTGTTATGATCAAAGCTTTAGCAGGTTTCTTCTGGATTCCGCAAAACCAGTGCAAGGCATTGATGCAACATCCATTTCCCACTCCATCACCATCAAAGCATTCCTCCATCCCTTTTTTGTTGTCCTCCTCATTCCTCACACCTTGTCCTCCCTTTTCTAACTCGGGGCCAGATTCCAGAGCATATTTAATATTTTGGATTGAACCGGAAGTTTGTCTGTCTTTGTTACTGCTAATTGATCGATCAGTAGCTGCTGCATTTGGAAAATTTGCCTCATTCAAATCGTCATGCACTTCATTCCTAAAGACATTGTTGTCATGTAACACATTTGAATTCAGGAGCTTTAATGTGTTGGCATCGTCTCCTACTTGCACCTTTTCCAGACTTTTTTGCTTCTTTCTCTGATTCAGACCCCAGAGAGTTGAAGTGCTCATCTGTTCTTTACTGGGCGGAGGTGTGCAAAGACTCACAACGACGGTCACCAAAGCCGAAACCCAAAACAAAACAACTGCCACGTACATGAAATGGACATCTTTGATAAAGGAAGGACGCTCATCTGGCTGGTCGCAATGTGGTTCACGATAAATGAACCCGAGAGTTAAACGCAAAACTCCAAGAACAAATCCTACCAGCCCTCCCCAAAACGCTCCCGTCTCATTGCAGCGACGCCACAGGACACTCAGCAGGAACAGAGCTGCGACCGGAGGAGTCAGGTAATTTGACACTTCTTGGGTGTAGTAGAACATCTGGCCTCCCTGCATCTCAATAATGACGGGAACCCAAGCAATGCTGATGAGCACCATGAAAATCACAAACAATCTACCCACGATCATCAACTCTTTGGACGACACCTGCTTCCGAAGCATCTTGTAGATGTCCAAGGTGAAGATGGTACTTGCAGAGTTGAAGATTGAGTCCAGGTCACTCATCAGTGCTGCGATCATGACCGCCATCATCAACCCACGCAGCCCAACGGGCATCACTGACATCACCAGCCTCGGGTACGCAACATTGCTGCATCCTGCTGCCGAACCACAAACTTCCATGCAATGTTCTGGACCGATACAAGCCAACTGATCCGCGAACAAGATTCTGGAAATCATACCTAGAAACACCAGAACACAAGCATGAGCAATTTGTGACATTACAGGGAAAATTTCCAGAGCAAATAGCGATGACATACCTGGGATTACAATTATAAACATGGGCAAAACTTTGAGGAAGCCAGCCATGATGGTCGACCCTTTGGCGTGAGCGATATTCTTTGCTGCAAGAACCCGTTGGACAATCACTTGCTCTGTACACCAGTACCTGTAACGCACAGTGAAGGACATTTGCCTGTAAAGGTTTTCAATTTTTCATTTTGAATATTGTTAGTGAGTTGGTGGCGGTTGTTCCACAACGCCTACACACTTCGTCGGTTCATTCTCTACTTTCTGGGCTTCTATTATTATTATTACTACCTTTATTTTACCAGAAGAACCAAAAGCGTGTCCTGTTTAAAGTTTCAGGAGATTATACACTTTTATCAGATAAAAAGATAGATCAATGAATCAAATATCAATATCAAATTTTTTTTTAAATTTTTTTATCTTTACTCTAAATACATGGTTTATTGACATTATCGGAAAAGTTTTGTGATTTGCATTGTGGGATGTGGAGTCCCGTAGACTTATGCATAGAACTGATTTTAATTCAGTCTTCAAGAATGATTTGTGATTTACTTGACTCAATTTTTGTTCTAGTTTGTTCCCGTTAATATTTCCTCACTCCGCCAAACATTACATTTCTGACGGATTTGGATCTTTCCAAGAATGTTTTTGGGAAGCCACTTTGGCTGACAATGTCATTAAACCGATCGAAACAAACTTTCATAATTTACCTTTTACATATTTTCTTCTGGCAAACGGTCTTTGTATTATTGATCTATGGGGCCTATGATTTTATCTGTTAAAAATATATTTGTCTCCCATCAGTTTTGCCTAGATTTTTAGCATTTAAAGTTGTCTCCTCCTGCCAAATTAAGAGCTAAATGTTGCTGTTTGACAGACATGAGGTATATTTCATATTCTGCAGAACATTTGATAATCAATCAGAACAGCTTACCAAAGAGAGGCAGGCGTCTGGCCAAATAAGAAACCCGGCCAGGGTAGGTCGGGATCCGTCGGGCCTCGAAGGATCTTCAAAGCATTTGGCTTTGGGTTCAGATGGTTCAGGCAGGAATTGGAGTATGTTAAGTTTGGGTAAGCCTGCAGGATGGCAGTGATATTGGGAGTAGCATGCATATACTTGGTCCAAACTCCTTTAAAAGACAAATGATAGTCAAGCATAATAAGGTTAGGTTTAGGGATAGAGTAAAAATACATAAAAAAGCATGAAACCCATCAATAAATACCTTCAAATCCTCCCACTTTGAAGAGACTGATGCCTGTAAGACACATTGCCCCCGCAATCATGAGCAGAGCTTGGACAGTGTCCGTGTAGATGACAGCCACCAGCCCCCCCGTGACTGTTAGCAAAGCTGTCATACCAATGAGGAGGATAATGGACACGTAGATGTTCCAGCCTAAAGACTCCTGAATGAACAAAGCTCCCGAGTAGAGATCCACGGACAACTTGGTGAAGATGTAGAGGACAAGCGTTAAAACAGCAGAGTAGACCTTCAGGCGCCTTCCTCCGTAGCGTTTGGACAGATACTCGGGCATGGTGTAGACTCCCGAGTGGATATACACGGGGATGAAAATCCAGCCGAGGAGCTGAAGCAACAGAAGAGCATTCAACTCCCAGGCGGAGACGCTGAACCCACTGGCGGCGCCGGATCCTGCCAGCCCGATGAAGTGCTCGCTGCCGATGTTGCTGACAAAAAGCGAAGCCCCAACAGCGGCCCAGTTCATCGAACGACCAGCCAGGAAGTAGCCGCTCACCGTGCTGCGATTGGCCTTCCACATGGCAAAGAATCCCACCGCAATCACTACAACGAAGTAGATCGCCACCACAATGATGTCTGCTGTGTCCATAGTGTTAGCCGTGGCCATTTTTGAATCTTTTTAAAACCTTAAAACAGAACTGAAACTAAACTAATCAATCAGAAACATTTCTTCATCAGCAGCACACTTCTGGAAAGGTCAGAAACATCTGATCCTTGATCTGAAAGAACTGACTGAATGTAGTTTAAAATGTTGGAGCTGAGCAATGATAAAGGGAAATGTAGACGACTAAGATCCTCTGGGTTCTGTGGGGGAAACAGAAATCAAATTCAGCTGTTGAGTGAATGTTAGAAAAGTGAAAGTTGGGGTGGGGCAAGCCAATAACTTAAATGTCATGGCTATCAGTCCACAGTTTATTTTTTGCACAGGGAAAAGTTCATTCACATGCATCACTTCACCACACTCTACATTAATTTTCATAGCATCAGTTATGACAGACTGTTTGTTGAATAAATAGTGCATGTCTACACGAAAACACATGTAACCTTTACGCCTGCGTTTCCCTGTTTATAGTAGTTTTTTTTAACAATTATATTTTTTACATGTTGGAGGAACTGCTTCTATTGTGTCAAAGTCAACAACACCTCTTTGTGGCCCCTTGCAAGCAAGTCAAAATACCCTTTTCACTGACTTTATGATGACAACCACAAATCTAGAACATCCATAAACAAAGTAAATTTGATTGTATTACAAATTATTTGTGTAGCATGTTCACCAACACGTATTTATTTTTTCCTGAAGGGTTATAAAGCTAGATCTAATGCAGAAGAACCACATATCAAGTTTCATTCTAACATTCAGCTTTCCAACACATTTAGGTTTTATCATAATTGTTCACCTATGTAAGCAGCACATTTTTACACTTTATTTAAAAAATGACTAATCCTCATTTTTTTCACTTGTACATCCATTAAAGCACATTTTCTATATTCTGTCATATTTTTGTTGCACTGTATTGATACACTTTGTGCGCTTTTTTCAGTGCACAACTTTTTTAAGGCCTTTTTTGGTATCATTAACAAATGAATATCATAATAAATGCTAAAATAAAATAAAATAACAACCTACCAAGTTACTTAGTGAAGGACTGAAGGCTTACTTACCTAATGTTGTGAACCAAGGCATGCAATCCCAAAGACTGCCGATTGTAAGCATATTTAGACCAGGCTGAGGCTCCGCCCACTGCAGCTACGTCATTGTCCCCTGGGTGGCGACAAAATCACAGGCTGCCTCGTGCACAGGTGTGTGTGCAGGTATCACACTTTACCTCATGAACGGAAATGCTGAAGTTCATTTGTCCTAAATATGACAAAGTTAAAACAACCTGACGCTGATTCAAAGTGACCTTTAATTCAGTGCAGATGTTGTTACACATGGAAGTCATTTTCAAAAATATAAACTACTAATAACATGGAAGCAAACACCGTATTCTCTACTAAATAAAAACATATATTTGAATTTGCCAAATTTAACAATTAAAAAAAAAGTTTCTTCTAATAAATCATCATTGTTATTATAATTTTTTTTACTTCAGGGGGCGCTATTCTCATCTCGACTAATTAACTATTAACATACTAATACAATTGTTTGAAAGACAGCCCTATTATAGCTTTTACTATAAATGTTTATATTTTATTACCAAATTGTTAAAGAAGTGAAATGAATCGCAACATTCCGACACAGTGCAGATATTTAAAAAGATTGACACTCGTGAGATTTGACAGCTAAAACGAATCAGTCGAAATCATCTCTCAAAATATGATCATGTTGTTATGTTCCGGTAACTTCTTAGAAACGAAAGAATACAGCATCAGATGAAAACTACGTAAAACATCTATTGGTATTTCTAGCAAGTACCGTAAGTAAACCTGAATTCGCGACAGGCAAATAAAGAAAAATATTGCTCTCAGGAAGCTTTAACTGATGTAAAGTTTGTTCGTTGTTGTTGTTGACAACTATGAGGGAGTTTTTCTCTCCTCTTAGACATTGTCTCAGCCAAATAAAACAGCAAAGATGGGTTAACCTTTGGATGGAAGAGGGACATTGGTGCTAGTTTGGAGTCACGGGTGAGGTTTGACCTCCACAGCTACGAGGATAACTGCTTTCTGATTAGTCACTGACATCACCAGCCTCGGAAACGCCACGTTGCTGCATCCAGTCACTGATGCACAAACTTCCAGGCAAATGTTCTGGGCCAATACAAACAATTTCAACATTATTGCGCCCTAGTTTTCAATATCAGTTTAACTCACTTCAAAAAATTATTGCTTTAGTCACTAATTTTTGTGTAATTTAGAGGAATTTTATGTCATTGTTTGTGAAACATTAAAAATAACTGCATTCATGTGGTATAAATGATGGAAACAAGCAAGTTTTTCAAGTTTTCTGTCATTTTTACCTTTATCTGGGCCTTAGTTCAATATAAAAATTACAAGGAAAACATAAGTCATTTTGTAAGAAACCATAGAGTTTATTAGAGATATTTGAGCTCCTGCAGATTCACAAAATCTAAGATACTTCTCATAATATACAGGGGCTTGCAATTTTTTTTGGTTCATCATCACGATTGCCAAGGGCGCGGCAATAATGGAGGCTACTGTTACTTGCAAACTGGCACAAGGATTTCCCACAAATTAGAAAATTGGATTCAAATTGATACCTGTTGTCATGGAAAATAGGGAGGGGGTAAGCCAGCATGTGTCCTGGAATGTGATATAAAAAGAATGAATTTGCAACTTTGCATGAATAAAGTTTTGTTGTGTAAAATCGTGTAATATTTTCCACCAATCAGACATTTTGGTTTTGCATTAAACTTGTCCCACCGTGATATTCTGTATTATCGCGAGGACATAATGCTTCCTCTTTCCATTTAATAAATTGAGTTAATTGAACATTGTGAACCAAGAAACCCGAGGATCATACCAAACAGAAGCAGGAGTCTGGCCAGGGTAGGTCTGGGTCTCCTGGGCCTAGAAGGATCTTCAGAGTATCTGGCTTTGGGTTGACATGACAAAGGCAGGAGTCGGAGTACGTCAGATTGGGATAAGAAATCTATTTAATCCTCACTCCTTTAAATAAAACTGAGAAGTGTTTACAATATGAATTCACATTCAAAAAATGAATAGAGACCTTCAAATCCTCGCACTCTCACAGTCAGAGCCAAAGCTCCAGCAACCATGAGAAGAGCTTGGACTGCGTCTGTGTAGATGACAGCCACCAGACCTCCAGTGACTGCTAGCAGAGCCGTCATACTAATGAGGAAGATGATGGATAGGTACAGGTTCCAGCGTATGGACTTCTGATTGAACAGAGCTCCAGTGTAGAGATTCACGGACATCTTGGTGACGATGTAGAGGACAAGCGTCAAAATGGCAAAAAAACACCTTCAGCCTCTTTCCTCCGCAGTGTTTGGACAGATACTCGGGCATGGTGCAGACATCAGACTGGATGTAGATGGGGATAAAAACCCAGCCTAGCAACTGGAGCAGGAGAAGAGCCTTAATTTCCCAGGCAGCCACAGCGTAGCCGCTGGCAGAGCCTGATCCCCGCCAGTCCAATGAAGAGCTCATGGTTCGACCATGCTGGGAAGTAGCCGCTCAACGTGCTGCGATTGGCCTTCCTCATGGCCAGGAAGGCAACAGTCAAAACAAGGAAAAAGTAAACTGCTCCATGATGATGTCTGCAGTCAACATGGTGTTCATAGTGGATCCCTTTAGTTTGGAGTCTCACAAAACTGAATTCATTAAAGCAATACGACAAATTCAAATTATTCTTCTGAGAGTTGAACCGTTAAAAGAGGGAAAAAAATACTCAGGGCTGTTAATCCTGCAGAGCAAAAGAGACCAAATAAATATTAGGGCCGATGCAAATATACAAGAGTTCTGTGGAAAAGACAGACAGCAGTGCACATTGGAGGAAACCTCCTTTTTCCATGTTTAAAAAGCAACAATTGCCAAAGGACTGATTTTTAAGCCAAAACCTGAGAGAGAAAAGATCTTAAACTCCTGTTTTAACCCTTGCAGAGTCGACAGGTGTATGTTTTTATAGGAGAGGCGGGGCCAACAGTGGTGGTTTATGATGTAAGAAGACACCAAAACGTCCCCCAAATCACCATTCTCAGCCAATAGCAAAATTTGATTGTAATAGCAAGGTCTCAACCCATAGAGGGCAGTCACTCATACATTATTTATACAACAAAATACATCAAATTGGAATACTTTGACTAAAATGTGAAGAGTTGGACCAGGATCAATCAACAACAATATTTTATACCAAAAACATTTGTTTTTGTCAGAAAAAAAATGTTTTTTTACTCTTTACAGTAAAATGAAAGCATGGTTATTAACCAACCTTTTTACCACTTTATCGTCTGTTGTATCATATCGTGATCCCAGTGTATCGTCCCACCCCTAGTAGTGACGTACCCCATAGACATGAGATTGTAGATATCTGTAATGTTCGTTTTGACTATAGGCTGAATTTAATTGCTAACCAATGATTAGGAAGATTGTTGATGGCTGGTGAAAAAGTTGCTGGATTTGCTGCAAGTCACTTTTTTTTTCTTTTTAAGTAACTGATTGGCAGCTTCTTCAGCCAATAGCGTGCCTCAAAAGAAAAAAAAAAGAAAAATCACCAGATTATAGTTTTTACTGTACACTTACGGTTTTACACTGAACAATCTACTGTTGTAGAACTGTAGTTAACTGTACTTGTATTTTATTTTATTTATTTATTTGGGACAGTGCATGTTAATGGACATACATAAATAAAAAATACATGAATGTAAACACGCCAGATTGTAGCCAGTGGCTAATTTCCATCTGTTTTCCCAAATGGGGCCGGGGTCACAGAGGGCTGGGTTACAAGGGGCTGGGGTCACATGGGGCTATGTACAATGAACTAATTTCATTGATGGCACCAGTATCAGTGGATTGAATGGTTGCCATGTGCTGTTACGTAACCCTGTAAATGACATTTGTAAAACGTGGACTGATGATTGACAACATGTTGTCAGGCATGAGTTCAGTGTGCAGTAAGATTCAGTTTGTCTAAAATTCAATATATTCCAACTATTGTGCAAACTAAATGTTCCCCAAGGGTAAATGAATATTGTGGTTATATAATACAAGTCTCACAGAAACAAGTATAAACATGCAGCATTGGTTTTGTTTCCAATACAAGGTGAAAGGATGATATGTGCTCCATAATGAGATCCACTACCTTTATATTTCAACCTAACTTTGATTATCTGAGTTCAGGGACGGCGCTACACCGGGGCTAGTGGGGGCTATAGCCCCGTCAGGTATTTATGTAGCCCCAGTTAAACTCCTTTAGCATTTTATTTAATATTTTAACATATTTTAATTATTATTTTATTGAATTCAAAAACATTACAAAGTTCCAGAGTAGCCGTTCTGTTCCAATTAAATCCCTGCTTGTACCCCATTGATTAACATATACTACAGTGTGTGTGTGTGTGTGATAGGGGATGGGAGGGACAGAGGAGTCTTCTTCGTGCATCATTTTAGGGTTCACTAGCAGTCCAATGCAATGGATAAATAAGAAAAAAAAAAAAGAGTTCCCGTTGAAAACGAGAACTCCCAGGGAGCCTCTACAAACTTTTACCCGTTTCTGTCACCTCCGCTTCATGAGAGCGCAGTTATTATGGCATGTGGCGCGTTGTAACATACCCGAGAAACCGAAAGGCAAACTCTCGACTCAGCAATTTTGCCTGCCTGTCCAAACACGCAGAAACGACAACGAACACATATTTCTCCTATAAAACAACGAGGGTGAGTTAGTTCTTCCCTGACGTTTTGCATTTTAGATTTACTGTCTGATTATTGGCAGGCGAAAGAGTGGCTGTCAAGTGTTGAATACGTCACTTTTGCTCATTATTTGTTTGGTTGCCATATTTCCTTGTGCACTTGTATTATGCTTAACTAATTTGTTAAATATTCTTTGACCAAATTCAGTTAAAACTACATTTATAGCTAACATTCTGTGTTGCACAACTTCTTTTATTGAAGAAAAAATGAGAAATTCCTTATAAGTAAATATATATATAATTTTTTTTAATTCTCAGCACCCCCACATATCAATCCTGCACGCCCTTAGCAACGAGAGAGAAAAAATCCTGGTGCCGTGCCTGTTTGAGTTCATCACTGGTTTGTATTAAATGAAACTTTTTCGGTAACAAACCCAAAACTGCATCCTACCTTTGTTTTCTTTGGAAAAATCACGAGTTGTAATGATTCCCATCAGGCTGACAAGGATTCAACAAATGACATCATACCCTGTACTGAAGGCGTTTAATGGACAACGTGCATCAGTCATTAAAGTTTTATGTAACACATTTAAAAGCTTATTTTCGTCAAAACTCCAAAAATCCTCTGCAACTAAAGGTCTCTGAAGAATTATGTAAGTACTCTTTTAAAAGTATTTGCATGTCGGCGTGTCTAACTCTGCATTATCAGTAAAGTAAGGGATTTCATCTCATCTGAAAATAACAATTATCAATTTGTTACGAAAGAAACACATTCTCTATTTATTCTAAGTTGGAAGGATGAGAAATCAAACCCTAAAGTGATTAAAGCATTTTGATTTCCAACTTGTGCATCAAATATACCTGCACTGATTCTTCACCTTCAGTCCGGACCCTTCCTGGGTGTCAAGTCTATATTTACAGTCCAGTGCAGGCTCCGCCCACGGCTCCAGCATCACTACACGCGTGCACGGTGGGGAGGACGTGTGAGTCTCTTTCTGCACCAAACCAGTGACAACTATACCTATTCCTATATTTTAGTGGTTCAAAAAAAACAAAAAGTAGAAAATCCAGCGTTACAGCAGCAGACGGTTGAAAACATAAAGTTATCATCAGGGACCAAAAGGCGTCACTCACGGGTCCACAGTTATTTAGGAAAGACTGCATCGTCTTGTATGGATCATACCACAATACAGATTTTTAGGACATTTAATGGGCTTTTAAACAGAAAGGTTTGGTGAATGACATCCTTAACCTTTTATTCTATCTGTGCCTTCTATTTCAACATCTAACATGTTCACTTCATGCGGTTTCTCTTATTAAGTTTGCCGACACAGGCTAAATGCACACGCTAATTCACAAGGAAAACACAAATGGTTCCTCATAAACCCGCAGAATGAGTGAGTCGTGACAATGTGGAACTGACCTGGTACGTACAGAAATGCTGATTTCTGCATGTGCATCATTATTTTGCACTTAAAATAAAAAATAAGCCAAATACTGCGTGAAGCGTAGGGGTCAGATCATAAGACGAGTGGTTTTTCACACCAAAGGTAGCGAGGACAGGTGGTTCAAACGTGCAGATCAACAACATTTGTTACACTTGTAAGAGTTAATGGATAATAGCATGAATGTTAGCATTAGCATAGGGAGGTGGTGCCAGGTTTGTGCAACTCTGACGGTGCGTCCTAATAGTCCCTTCTATCTCCTTTCCTATCTTCTTATCCTTAACCTCGTGACATCGTTCAAGGGGTTAAGGAAAGGTGTTAGGAGACTTCCTAAAGGTGTTAGGGAAAGGCAAACACGTCGTTTTGAGAATCAGACGCACTTCCACGAGGCGACGTAAGAATCCGACGGCGGCGAAGGTTAGTAACGTCTGCCGTGGCGAAAAAACTACAAATTTCCAAAACATTTGAAGAGAGTAATTTTTCCAGTTCCAAGTTTAAGCCACAAGATGGTGCCAAATCTAAGTTAATATGTAAAATAAAGTCATAAAAACAAGTGTAGTTAGAGGCAATTTAAAAAATATTATTATACCAAAATCGAATGAAAATTTGATTTTTTTTTTTGGGAAAAAAGAGAAAATCGAATTCTGGGAAATACAAATTAATAAATGACAGTTTACGATATAAAACTCATAATAATGGTGCATAAAGTGACAATTCCAAGTGGTGGTGAACAATAAAAACAGTCAGAAAAAGAAAAAATATTCATTAAATGCCACAACTTTTAGCAAAAAGGATGTGTTTTGTAATTAAAGTCATAATGACAAAGCAAAATTCAAGTTAACGGACATTGGAAAGAAAATGTGAAAAATAATGATGAAATCTTCTATTTCATCTGGATTTAGTGTGACATAAGATTGTTGATTTCAGATTTTCGAGGCGATAAAACAAAGAAAATAAATATTTAGATAAAAAGAGCATTTAAATCAATTATTGTATAATTTCTAAACGTAATGCAATGAATATAAAAATTTTAAATGGAAAATAGATGGTGTTTTTGGGACGTCTTTTAAATAATTCACTTAAAAAAGCCATCCAATGTAATTGTTTCCTACTTGGACTGTAGGTGGCGCCACAAACCAATAAACTGTCTCGTTTTTAACTCACCTTTAACATGATTTGCTGCATGATTTGTATGATTTACTGAGAACAGCAGTGGCCCACAGTGCAGAAATCACTTTGTGTGATTAGTCTGAAGATGGTGTGAAATGTAAATGAGGATTTTGACGCTTAAACCTCATTAAAAAGCCTGAAAATAAGAGCTGAGGCTCTTTTCACAACTACTCAATTATTAAAAGGTGTGTGTGTGTGTGTGTGTGTGTGTTATTTCAGGAATCTGCTGTCAGTCAACAAACACAAACATGCTTCCCTGCTGAGAAAAAGCACAACATCTCCAAGTTATGTTGAACTGCACCCGTGACGCTGCTCAGGTTTGAAACAAGATTATGAAGCAGAAATAATACTCGGGATGAAACACACACCTATGAATCCTAATAAAGTCTTTGAGTTTTATTCCGTTTATCTTGGAAGAAAACACGTTGGATGTTGTGCGTCATCTTGTCAACTGATGGGTTTACCTGCAGGATTGGGATTTATTTATCAATTTATTTTCATTTAGCACACGGTTGATACACTGAGACCTGTTCAAAATACCTGGAACTGAGCCAAACATCTAGGCTTTAAAGCAATATAAAATTACAAGCAAGGATCTAATTTTTAAACTTGTGTAATTAGAAATAAAATGAGTTTTCATGAGCATTTTTGCCTGAGGACTCTAGAATTACAATTACTTTATTCACCGAGTTGGGGCTCTGATTCTACGTGATCATAGAAATGGGCAGAAAAAACAGAATTCATTTCCTAAAATAGAAGAATATGATTTTGCAAGTGTTAATTATGTGTCTGAGAATAGTCTAACTCAAAAACTAATGAAATAGATTTTTGATTAAATTTTCAGGAAATATCTGAAATGAGATAAGGAACAAGTGTTTCCATTTTGGGGATGATCGGGATCCATATACTGATTCTGGATTAGTTTGAAAAATGGATAAATCCCTATGTTCAGTTCTCTGAGCTGGTATTGCAACACCTCCTGCTGGTGACTTTGTGCATTACATTCTCTGTTCAGTTTTGTTTTACTTTTTTGTTTTGAGCATACATCAGCACAGCCACGTGCTAGAAATGTGTTCCAAGCCTTTGAAGCAGTGTGGTTTTTTTTTCCAATATTGGGAATTAAAAAGATGTCGCCTAAAAAAAAAAAAAAAAAAAAAAAAAAAAAAAACAGGTAAAAATGTTTTTTTTTATTATATTTGGGCCACATTCAATATTCACGTCAGCATTTAGATTCAATTCTGACTTCAGTATTTTTAGATGTTTTGTGTGTAAAGAATCATTCTGTGTATTTTTCTTGTTGTTTTCTGTGTTTTTGGTCTTATTCTGTGGGTTTTTTTGTTGTTGTTTTGTGTATTTTTGTATTCATTTTATATATTTTCGTGTTATTTTGTGGTACGTTTCAGTTATTTTGTCAGTTGTGGGTGTAATTTGTTATATTTCTGTTGTCATTTTGTGTACTTTTCTGTAGTTTTGTATGTCTTTTGAAGACATTTGTCTTTACTTTGGGGGAGGGGGAACACAAAGCTAGCCCGAGCCAAATTTGGTTTGCCAGTTGCCCATGTCTGCTTTATAGGGTTTAAAAAACACTAAATATTATAAACATATATATATTTAAGTCCTCAAATAAGAGGATCAAAGTACCAGAGGACAGCACGTGATTGATGACGAAATAAATATGACACACAAGTATAAAAAAAGGGTTGAAGCACAAATACTATCATTCATCATTTGCCATTAAAGATACACTGGGAGCTGAGCAGCTCTAATGGATGGCAATCTCCAGTCAGTTATCGCCATGGCAATAACAGCAGGTTCCCATACGTTGCCATGGCGATACATGGGTGAAAGTGGCGAGTGTGTGTGAGCTGTGAAGGAGTGAAGTGGATGAGAAACTTGAAAAGCACACATGACTTTGTGACCTCTGCAAACACAGACCAGACTGTGTGTGTGTGTGTGTGTGTGTGTGTGTGTGTGTGTGTGTGTGTGTGTGTGTGTGTGTGTGTGTGTGTGTGTTAAAATACTGTAGAGATTACTAAATATATCAAAATGTCCCTTTGCATCAGTTTAATCTGCTTTTAAGTCTGGCAGGTAATATTTAAAAGTGCTCATTTTCACTTTCACGTCTTGAAAATTAAAATTTCATCTTAATAACACAAAAACAGCAACAAAAGGATACAAATAAAAAACAGACAAACACACAGAATCCTGTCAAAAACCCACAAAATGACAACTGAAAAGCTGAAACCAAACACACACACACACACACACACACACACCGACTACAAAAATACACAATCAACAACCAAAACACACAAAAATGGCAACAGAAATACAAAGAATGGTGCCAAAACACACTAACAGCAACAAAACTGTCAACAAATATGCACACAAAATGATGTGAAAACACGCACACTGACTCCAAAAATAGACAAAAAACAACAAATACACACAAAATGACTCCAGTAATTACTTTTGTAAACACAAAGTAAACATTTTAATCAAACAGCTTGATGATAAAAGTCTGTAATCTGCTGTAGAAGTACACCCCCTTCAAAATAAAAGCACTAAACCACTTGTTGGGGACCTCAGGACAGTTGCACTTCTTAATGGCTCATCTCTTAAACATGAAACCAGTCATTATTTCCATTTTAAACTAATCCTGCGTGGGATGAAAGGCTGAAGCACAAACAGGTAGATAACATTAGGAGAGGCACTCACAGCAGCTGATAAAAGACAACATAGCCATTAATGAGGATCTAAGAGGGAGACACGAGAACCTCTCCATATATGGACAACTGGAGGAGGACGAGGCTTTAATGGGAACCAGTCATACTGGAGATTTTAATTGAATTCTTTTGAAGTGTAGAAAATAGAAATGATACAAATTGAAATTGTAATACCACTTTGTTGTGGTTGGTGGCAGTGTTGAGTCGTTTACTGATGATAATATTTAACATTGGATATTAAAACAATACAACACGTTTGAAAAAGGCAGTAAATATGTTGTCTTAAATTAACAGCTTGCGCTGGATTGGGATTTTTTTTTTGTTGAAGTCAGTGCTTCTCAAAGTGCGGCGCGCACCCCTCTTGTGGGAAATGGAGACGTGACAGGTGGGGCGTGACAAACAGGAGGACATGTTCAATTAAATGCCTTTCGTCATTGACAAAAAAAGGTCATTAACACTAAACAAAACACCTGCGCACACACAAAGAAAGTAATAATGAGAATGTAGCAGAAATTTAAATAACATTAAACTATTAGGTATAAAATGTAACGTGGAAATAAAGTGCAAAAATGATGATTTACGTTGGCACGTTCTTCACATGGAGTGGAATAAACAAACTTTCAGTTGACTTAAAAAAATACATTTCATTTTTTGTTTTCTTAAGCTTTTTGGCACAGATTTTATACCCCAAAAAAAGTGAATGTCTATGTTTTATAGTTTGATCTGAATCAAACAAAGTGAGAAAACTTGACCTAAACCGATCAAAGCGTTCATGGAAAACTCACTCAACGCTTGCCGTTGGTTTCGTGTCGTGTTTCAGTCCCGTGGAAAGTTTGTGCTGCAGTCAAATGCGTCCATGCGGAAATGGCGTCTCAGGTGGAACAAATGTTTCATGCCGTGCCACCATTGGCCACCACGTAGCTCCGCCCCTGCATCTAAATCCAAATAAATTCCAAAACACTTTGAACTTCAAATACGTGCAGAGAAGTCAAATTAATTCACTATGATAATAAACAAAATAAATATATAACTAGTTGTAGTAAAGTTGCGCATGCTAAAATAAACAGTAACTTTTTGCAACATTTAGCAACAAACCACGTTTAAAAAACTTTGGAGTATTTTTTTTAAATGTTACTTTTGACCAGATTTACAGCAATATTTGTGAAATTTGAGATATTTACTGTTCTTGTAAAAAATTATGTCATTGTTAAATCCAAATGTTAAATCCAAATGTTAAATCCAAATGTTAAATCCAAATGTTAAATGTTGCATTAGCATAAATATAAATATTGAATGTAAAGGTTGAATCTAAATTTTAAATGTAAATCTAAATGTTAAATCCAAATGTTAAATCCAAATGTTAAATGTAAATGTTAAATGTTGCATTAGCATAAATATAAATATTGAATGTAAAGGTTGAATCTAAATTTTAAATGTAAATCTAAATGTTAAATCTAAATGTCATAGGTGAAACTTAATATTTAGCTAATATGCAAATTCACCGGAATCACCAAATAAAAGCTAATTGACGGATTGATAGACGGAATAGATTTAGATTGAACATTTAACACTTAACATTCAGATTTGATATTTAGCATTTAGATTTAACATTCAGATTTGATATTTAGCATTTAGATTTAACATTCATATTTAAATGTAACATTTAGATTTAGCATTTAGATTTACATTTAACATTTCGATTTACATTTAACATTTAGATTTCACATTGACATTATATCTTTCCGAGAAAAAAACATCACAAATTTCACAAATAATGCTGTAAATCTGGTCAAAAGTAATATTTAAAAAATTCACAGAAGTTTTTTAAATGTTGTTTGTTGCTAAATGTTGCAAAAAAGTTGCTGTTTATGTTGGCATGCACAACATCCAATCAGAACAAGTGTAAGAAATGGGATCTTAGTGAGTGAGTAGCTGCAGACATGGTGGTTGAACCATGGGAAAAACCATTCGTTTAAATGTAAAGTGCAGCAGTGAAGTCCAAGTCACTGTCAGATGTTTTTTTTTTTTCATGCAATCCAGTCAAAATAAAAGTCACATCTCGATGAGTCAGGTTTTTCTCTCCCTCGCCTCATTTCTACATTCCTCGACCGTCCCTTCTCCAACTCTCCCATCTTTGGTGATTTTATAAAGGGCATCTTATTGTCCTGGGGGCATCTAGTATTCTCTTTCCTGCACACTCTTACTTGCAGAATATGCTGACACCAAATGCTTAGTCAGCTTTTTGAAGAGAGACAGAAGTTGACGGACATCAGGAGGAAGAAGTCAACCTTCAGACAGATGACGCAGAGGAACCATCACTCTTTACTGTGGCTCAATACCAAACAAATCTAAAGAGGATGAATTCGAATAGAAGAATGAGCTTTTCTTTGTTGGAGCAGCCAATGATGTTGGATCAGACTAAATGAACCAAAGATGTGCAAATTCATTCATAAAACAACCTTAAAAAATACTTACTGTATATATATAGATTAAATGGGTGTGAATGATTATCTGATGCAGAGGGACAGTAGCTGCCAGAGACATGGATAATTGTATTATTGGAGTCATTCTTGTTGTTTTGTATACATTTCTGACATTTTGTATTTTTTTCAGTCATTTTTTGTACTTTTGTTGTCATTTTCTTTATTTTCGATGTGGATTTGCATATTATTCTTTTGTCATTTTGTGTGAATTTTTTTGAATAATTTTTTTTTGCATTCAACTTTGGGGCCACACAAACTTAGACCAAGGGCCACTTTCCTTTGACACCAGAAATGTGTTTGGAAGTCACTTTGGCAGAGTTTTTTTTTTTCTGGGGAAAAACACAAGAAATCCCATTAAGAACAACGACTTCCATGCATCCGTCCATTGAACTCCACATCCCATCATGCAATGCATGAAACTGTTAATGTTAATAAATGTTTATAGGTTCTAATGGTTCACTAATGGTTCACAAATTACATTTTTTTATCCAGCAAATGGTCATAATTTCATTGATCTTTATCTGGTACAGAACTGATGGCGTTAATAGCTTTAAATTCCCCGTGTTGACGTGAGTGGAGTTCCAGATGACCTTTGACCTCCTTCCCTGTGAGATTATCCAACCATCGACATCCCAGTGATGAAGTGCAGTCAGCTGTTGTGTACAAACGCACTCAAATAACCTCCTGATGTCACCGCCCGTCTACACAGTAAAAGTACACACCCTGTAATATTGTAGCGACTTGTGTTTATTTCCATTGTTCAGGGAGATAACCTCCAATCCAGACCCCTGTGAGGAACCTCGGTGGCCCTTCAGCGTCACTGCTTATCCCCGGTCCACAGACCTGCAGCAGCAGTCCGCCATGGGAGTGGGTGTGATGACCCCGCCTGCTTCACCCTCGGTGAACAGCGTTAGCACACGGTGGGAAAAACATTTTCCCCAGTAATCATAAGGTGTGAGGGCAGGGAAGATGGAACAGGTTGCGACAAGAGCCGCACACTGGGATCAAAGTCACACAAAAGGTGTCACATCATGGAATAAATGATGAAAGTGGTTCATAATAAAGGTTAAAAGCATCTCTTCTTTAAGGACCTAAAAGAGGGTCACGGACCGCTTTTCAAACGGTTGCTTGAATTTGCAATAACTGAAAATCTAAAAAGAACGAGTACGGGTATTAAGAAATTAATTAAATACATAAAGCAGGCATGGGCAACTGGTGGCTCGGGGGCCATATGCGGCCCTCGGTCTAATTTGGTGCAGCCCCCAAAATGAGAGAAAAAGATACTAAATGTCACCAATAACATACAACAAAGACACATCCAACAACAAACATAAACAAAATTACAACAAAAAGACACAAAATAACACTAGAAACAGACAAAATGACAACATAAACTGACAAAATAACAGCAAAAACATACAAAGTGATAGAAAAACACACAAAATGACAGTTAAAACACACCAAACGACAACATAAACACACAAAATGAGAGTAAAATATACTACATGTCACCAAAAATACACAAAACAACAACAAAAACAGATGAAATGAGAGAAAAATATACAAAATGGAACCAAAACCACACAACCAACAACATATCAACCAGTTAGAGGCGCTGTTATGATATTTAAGATTTCCCCCATAAACTGGAAGAAAGATGCAGCTTTTTTTTTTTTACGATGGTCTTGTTTTTAAATTAAAAAAAAATAATTTTAGTCATGAGGTTTAATCCCAAAGCCACTTGAGTGTAATGATATTATTAGACATATCTTATTTTGAAATGTGTGTTTGGTTCAGAGCTTATTTTTAGGGGTTACCATTAAGTCAAATCAGTCGAAATTCGCTAACCTAAGGGATATTAACTCAATTAGTTGATTTCCAAAGTCAAATAATGAAAGATTTGGTTTATTGCTCACCATTGTTTACATTTAGCCACGATCAAACGTACATCCACACGCAACCAACACAAGGAAAGATCGACGGCCAATGTGTGAGCACAACTCTGGGTCACATGATCAAGGGTTAAATTCAAATTTTAGAGTTTTTTTAATGCTTTGAAAAAAAATAAACACTCGTCTCTTCTTTTAAAACTGAACTCAATTCAAACCAAACCCCTGGAGGAAAAAAACTCTTAAATATTATATTATTTTTTTCTTTAGCAGGATTTAAGGACTTCAATGTGTGTGTGTGTGTGTGTGTGTGTGTGTTTGTGTGTCATGCAGTATTTAATAGCGCGTTTGAAGTGTGACATGTTTTCTTCTCTCCGGCTGTGGGAAAACGCAGAGATTTAAGAAGAGACCGTATACATTTTACATTTTACAAAAACAAACCCAAAGATAAAAGTCACGGCCTCTCGATGATTCCAGATGAAAAACATCCCGGTCACGGAAAGTCACGCCTCACATTTTGGTTGCACGTTAATCCAGAGAACAGTCATTGTCCTACATTCATCAACTCCACTCCCTTAACTTTAAAGCTGCTGTCGCCATGGCAACAGCTCCTTTATGTGATGGTTTTGCATGGTTACTAAATCCAACACTGTCACACACTGACTCGGTGAGGATGTGAATGCTGTTAATGAAGAATGAGTAATAAGAAAACAAATACATAAAGCAAAGGTTTGGGCAAATGGTGGTTCAAGGGCCACATGCGGCCCTCGGTTTAATTTTGTCCGGCTCCCTAAAAGCAAACACACAATTGTTCCACAAAAATATGAAAAACATACAAAATGCCAACAAAAAAATTATGACAAAAACACACAAAATGAGAAAAAATATACTACATGACATCAAAAACAAAAAACAACAACAAAAACACACAAAATGAAGGAAAAATTTCATTAATGACACAAAAACACGCAAAATGACAACAAATAGGCACAGTAATGACATCAAAAACAAACAAACCAAGAACAAATATAGAGAAAATGACAACAAAAATACACAAAGTAAAAGAAAAACACACAAAATGACAGAAAATGACAACAAACACAAAAAAAAATCCCAACAGTAAATATAATAATGTAATAATAATGTTTATAACGTGGCTTTCAGATCAGGCAATCACATTTTTGGAGTTGTTCTAGTTTTCTGGAGTCATTTTTGTGAATTTTTGGTTTCCTTTTATGTGTTTTTGTGTATTTTTCTGTAATTTCTCCGTGTTTTGGAGTAATTTCTGTGTTTTTTTCTGTTGCCTCGTGTGTTTTTGAGTCATTTTTGTCTATTATTCTGTAATTTTTTATGTTTTGTAGTCATTTTTGTGCATTTACTTTGGGGGCTGCACAAAACTTCTTCTAGACGGCCCATTAGAAACTAATATTACAGTTTCTTAAAGGAGTAAAACGACATATACTGAAATGTTGGGATGTAAACAGCCTATTTTTAGACTCTCGCTCGATCCTTTTCTACTTGTTTGGATTATTGTCTCATTTCTAATTGAGTTTTCTCAGGAGCAAAAAGGCCTCAGAAGCTACAAATCTATTAAATCCACAGGCCGAACTGAACGAGGTGAACAAATCCAGCGTGGAAGAGAATTCCCAATATAAAAAAAAAATCAAGCTCTGCCTTTGGTGAGAGATGCTGTTCGATGAGTTGTAAACCCTGTAAAGTATCCGTGTGTGAACCAGGGATTAGCAGAGGCCGATATGAGGTTTTAGAGGAAGTTTTCAGCTCGGTAAAATGGAACAGGGACAGTTTTCTTTAGCGCGGGAAAGGTGAAATGGATGTTTTCTATCATTGCTATGATTCACGAGACACAATTTCTGCGTGAATGGTAATATAAAGTCACTAAATACTCATTTCAAAGATGAAATCATTGAAAACAAATGATCTGAAGTCTAAAAACAGCATGTGGCGCAGCTTTAAAAGCCGTCAAACACAGAGTCGTCTAAAAGTCACTCTCATCCAGTTTGCTTTAACGCTCCCTCATGACGCATTAGCTCAGATTGCTGCCACATTGTCCCGACACACATTGTGCACAGGGATTAGCGAGCGTGCACGTGTCTATTTAAGGAGACGTGAGGTGAACTTTGGCCTTTAACATGCAGTTAACAAACGGTAGAAAGCCATCTCTGGCTTTATCCGTGATGTGGTGTTTGTCGGAGGATCTTTTCTCTTTCTTTAAATCCGTCATCAAACCCTGAGTTTTATTTACAATCTGGAAGATGAGCTAAACAGTCCGAGCAGCCCAGATATTAGCTGGCCCCGAGCCACAGAGGGACAGACAGTGTGGAGTCACACTGGAGGTGTGTAAACTTGGACGTGTATGCATTCAAATGTGTGTGTGTGTGTGTGTGTAGATAGCTGGCACCGCGCCACGCTGGAGACACATCACCGTACAAGGACAAGTGGTGGATGATGATGATGATGATGTTAGTGACTGTCCCTGTTTGGCCTCAGCACAGTTGACGCCAAACGCTGCACGACAGCAACATATTTGAGATCAAAGGTTTGGTTTATACGCGCACATCAAACATTAAAGGCCGACGTCATAAAACTGTCAAAGAAAATCTTTTATATTCCATATTTAACTCAAAGATAACGAGTAGGACAAAAAAACAAAAAAAAAAAAAAAAAAACTGAGATGAATGGCACGTCGTTGATGAAAACGGAGGCGTCCGAGAAAGAAAACAGCGTTTTATCTGGTAATACTACTTTGCACCACAAGAGGGCGTAGAAGAAACTCTCGCAGCTCAAAAGTGTTTTAAAGAGTCAAATTTGCGGCCCACTCGCGATCAAACCGCTCCATATTAGGAGGTGGGACTCAACTAAAAAAAAAAAAAAATTAATTCCAGACTTTGTAATTAATTAATTAATGTCGATTAATTTAAATTAATCGCATGACAATATTTGACACGAGAAGCGTGTCAAATGTTTTTGCCAATTTAAATAGATGTTGGTAAATGACTGAATCAATTAAGTTTTTTTTTCCATCACTGTGCTAACATAATGTGCAATATGAATAAATAATATTATGACTGTATTGTTCACAAAGCACAAACTTAAATTTAAGTAAACTATATTCACAGTTTTCCAAATTTTCTGTAAACTTTTAGTTTTTGTGTATTAAAAAAAACATTCTAGTGAAGTAGAAACTGAACAGTGCAAAATAGTTAGAATATCTGAAATATGAAATAAGCAGAGCAACTGATGATTTAGTTTGAAATAGTTTTTCGACAGAGCAGTTCATAAATTGGGTCAGGTGATGCCATCCGTAGCAGCGCTTCTAGCCCCGCCCACTTCCTCTACCACCGAGAGTGGTTACCAGTCCACTACAATCATTTATCCACTGACTTATTCATTTTGGCTTCTAACCCTGTCATCTTGTCCAGTGTGGTTTGCATGTTGTTCGTGCTAGCTGCTACATGGTTAGCATTGCAGGTGGAAAAGCTCCTCTGGAAGGCTAAACTAAAATTAACGCACGCGAAGCACGACGACGACTTCTCCTCAGGTTCTAGTTGTAGCCGGTGCATCAGTATTACGGGTATACCGGGAACTCGTGCAATGAGAAAACGTTCCGCACTGTTTGGAGTGCAAAAAAGAAAGCGATTGCGATTAACTGCGTAATTTTTTTTTGTTTGTTATTTTTTTGTAATTAATTCATAGCAATTAACGGGGGGGCAGCAGCATGCGTCTGCTACATCTCATCTACTAAGAAGAAGAAGAACAGGAACAAGAACAAGAAAAACAGGAACAAAAACAACAAGAACAAGAAAAACAGGAACAAAAACAACAAGAACAACAACAAGAACAAAAACAACAAGAACAACAACAAGAACAGGGACAAGAACAACAAGAAGAACAAAAAGAACAAGAACAACAACAAGAACAGGGACAAGAACAACAACAAGAACAGGGACAAGAACAACAACAAGAACAGGGACAAGAACAACAACAAGAACAGGGACAAGAACAACAACAAGAACAGGGACAAGAACAACAACAAGAACAGGGACAAGAACAACAACAAGAACAGGGACAAGAACAACAACAAGAACAAAAAGAACAGGGACAAGAAGAAGAAGAAGCACATCATCAAAGATATAATTCTTTTGATCCAACGCTGAAGATAACTTGGACGACCCCGACTAGGGATCTTATGACATTTTAATATGTTGCGATCTGGTCCCAGCCCTAATATCTATACCAGTTGGGGAGCAGAACACATTGTGGGTCACTTTGCTGGTTTTGTAGAACCAGTCTGTGTTTCTTCTTCTCTCATCTATCTCAGCTTGTTGCACTTCTAAAGCGTTGGTGTCTGAATGTTTTATAAATCAAAGTGTATAGAAGATGAAAGTGAGTCTGAGAATGATCTAACTGCTCTAAAGTTCATATGCACAACAGTGTGTGTGTGTGTGTGTGTGTGTGTGAGAGAGAGGGAGAGTTAATGCAGCACAGAGATTGATGGGGATGTAAGGTCAAATATCTTCCACCTAATAATAAATCACACACACACACACACACGCGCGCGTGAGCACGGCCTCGTCTCACACACACTTTCACTGACTCCATGTGTTGACATAGTTTCCATAGTGAAGGGTAAAAGCTGAGAGCCATCGCTGCATTCCTGTGAGCACACACACACATTAACATTTACCCAGAGGGGTCAGTTCACTCTCCGTCTCAGGCCTCCAGGCGAGGGCGACCATTTCTAAACAGGACAATTACTAGGACTGGACAAAGGCAGGATAAAAAGTCACATTATATCAAATAAATAAGTAATGTCTTCATGTATTTTACTTTTTCTGTAGAATTTCGCCAGTGTCTCAGCTACAATGTATATTTTCAAGTGTTAATATAACTTCAAAATTACAATTACCGGTATTTACAGATTTTTTTTTAATATATATATATATATAGTTAATTTTCAGCACAAATTTACCCCGAAACCAGCAACTGTTTTCAAGCAAATAAACGTCATAAGCAGAGATTCTACAACTTTTTTTTCAACGTTTTTTCTCCCGTTATTGTGTGTAATTTTGTCATTACTTTGTATAATTTCTTTTTCCATTGTTTGTTTTTTTTATTATTTTGTGTTGGTTTTGGGTGTTTTTGGACTCATTGTTTTGTTTTGTATATTTTACATTCATTTTGTATATTTTTGTTCTTGTTTTGTATATATTTTCTTGCCATTGCATGTTTTTTTTTTTTTTTTAATGATTTTGTCTATTTTTTGTTGTGGTTTTGTGAGTCTTTGGAGTCATTTTAGTGTATTTTTCTCTCATTTATTTTTTGTTTTGTGTAATTTAGTTGTTATTTTGAATATTTTTCTGTCATTCTGAGCAGTTTTGTCGTCATTTTGTGCATTTTTTGGCTGTGGTTTTGTGAAATTCTGTTGTCTCGTGTCTTTTTTTCTGTCATTTTACCTTTTTTTTTTTAAATCCGTTTGCACACACTTTTAAGGTCGCAATCAAATTCGATCGAGGGGCGCCAGTTGCCCACGCCACAGGTCACTAAAAAGAACTATTTAATAAGTCTATGAAGAACTAAATTAGCAGTTTGTCTTCTGCTTATTTACCTTTGCTATTCAACAACGTGTCAGCGTTTGTTTGAAGTACTACACACGCGCACACACACACACACACACAATTCAGTCTGCTATGTGTTGCCAGATTGAGCTGCTAATTCTACCATGAAACTCTACCCACCGCATCCTTCTGAAACTCTACACCCAACCTGGCAACAAAGCAGAAAATGAAAACTTACTTAAAACTTTCACTCAGTCACGTCTAATTCCCCCTATAAATGATATTAAAAGGCGTTTATTCAATGTTAAGTGATTTATTCAGGCCTAATATTTATTATTTCCATACAATTGGATTAAATAGAAAATAGGGATTGTCTCAGAAGGAGAACACCTACTCTCTGCTGCGTGTACTGTGGACAAAGGAAAGCAGTTTAGAGACTTTCTGAGTCCTGTAGGTACAAACGTCCCCTCTATGTTCCTGCGTGTCCTTCGCGCTCACCCTGCTACGTCTACTTAAGGTGAACCGAACTCACAGATTGAATTTAAATTCCCTGAAACCTTCGGCAGCGGCGTGCGCTCAGCCTCAGGAGGATGTAACGTTATTACAAGCAATCACTCATAAATGTCTACTGTACACTCCAGCTGCATTCTGTGTTAAAGCAACACTAGTGATGATGAAAGACGACACTAAGTCCGCTCTGAGCTGAAAATCTGTCGACGTATTCACTTTGTATCTGTATGAATACAATAGTGTGATGAATAAACTCTGTTTGTCTGCACACATTTAGCCAGAGGTGAAGAGCGTTGATGGATCCTACTCAACTTGATTTAAATTGTACTTAAGTACAAGTAAGTCATACATAAAATATATTAGTACAAGTAAAAGTAGCCCAGTTAAATAGTACAAATCGATTCATGTCACCATTTAGAATAATGACCAATCTGAGCATTAACACAGGAAACAAAGGGTTTTTGTTGTCAGTTTTTATATTTGTATAATTTTTGTACTTCTCTTGTCATTTAGTGTTTTTTTAAATCAATTTATAAATATTTCTTTAAGTGTGTGTTTTTGGGGTAATTTTGTGTATTTTTGTCAAGTCATTTTTTTAATTATTTTGTTAATTTGTGTGTCTTTTTAAAATCATTTTCTAAGTATTTCTATAATTTTGTGTTTTTTGTATCTTTGGAGTCATTTTGTGTGTTTTTGAGTCATTTTGTTGATTGAGGAGATGAAATAGTGCATAACACTGCATAAGTGCATGCTGGCAGGCCTTCTGTTTCAACACACAACTGCTAACTTTTGGATTCTTGAAGGGGAAACTCATAATCGTTCCATGTGTGGTGCCATACTTGGGAAATTGTTGCCTCAAACCCAAACACGAGACTCAAACAGAGTCTTAAATTCCTTTGCTAACCTCAGTAATCCAAGACACCATTAGCTTTAGCTGTTATTGACTTGGAGCTACAGCAGCAGCAGAGATCAGGCTACGACGGGATCCCTGTGGAGAAGCAAAACACACGAGTCGACTCTTGAAGCTTTTGTTTTACTCTGATGCTGAAAAGTTGGAGCTCCTAAAAGATGTGACATGACTGCACAGATCATAGCGGAGACCTCCTGCTGGGGTTGTTTGCACAATAAGTCTTATTGTTGAGCAGGTGAGTCAGTGTGTATGTACAGTAAGGCCTGGGGAGGAAGAAGATGAAGACCCTGTGGTGTGAAGAGGAGGAAGAGGAAGCTCCTGGTGTGTTTTCACCACAGGAAAACAGGCAGGGAACCAAACAGGTGGCCATTCATAGCGGCTCGTTACTTTGAACGCTCAAAATAAGAAGAAGTTTTGGTATAAACAAAAGAAAAAGGAAACATTAAGTTAAAAATTTAGTTTGAATTGAATTGATTGAGCACAAAATGACTCCAGAAACACACAAAATGACAGTTAAATCCACAAAAAGACAATGAAAATCCACTAACCTGACTCCAAAAACACAAAAAGGACAGACGAACACACAAAAGCACAACATCAATACACAACTTGACCACAAGATACACAAAACAACTCAAAATAGAGACAAAATGACTCCAAAAACACACAAAATGACAACAAAATACTTAACAAAATCCACTAATCCGACTACAAAAACCTTGAATAGACAACAAAATGGCTTCAAAGATGCAAAAAATACAAAAGAATACACAACAGCAAAAAAATACATAATGACTTAAAATAGAAACACATGAAATGACAGAAAAAAAAATTAAAAGACAACAAAATTGCACAAAATGGCTTTAAAGACACAAAAAATACAGAATAATACACAACTTAACAACAGGATACACAAAACAACAACAAAATACTCCAAAATACAGACAAAATGACAACAAAAGCTCACAAAACAATAATATAAATGCACAAAATGTGAAAAAATGGAATAAAACAGCAACAGTAACCATATAATGTTCTTTCTTTTTAACTAATAGATGCAGTATTTCTACCACAGCTTTAAATCTACAATAATGTTGACTTTAAAAGTGTATTTTTTAATGCACAAAAAAACGTTAAAACTTTGAAGCTCTTGTAAAACATTAGGTTTTTTTCACCCAGATGATTTTAATATCTTAACTAAAAAGCAGATCAAAACTGGACTAAATCATGAAACTATCCAATAAACAAAAATCATAATAAAAAGACATTAAACAAGTGGTTTAGAGAAATAAATACCTAAGTCTGTGCTCTAACACGTCTGCGTCTGAAGCTGCTGCAGACGTGAACATTTGCTGACAATAAAGAGGAGAAACCGTGTCTCTGAGGCTCGTGGGAGTCCGGGCTCACTTGCCTCCACGCGCGGCGCTGCTAAATCTTTCCGTCTGAATTCTATTTTGTAAAATGTAGAGCAACCCTCAAGCTGTGACAGGCAGGACACCACAGTGAGATGTGCAGTCTACTCCGCCCCAGCGCCAGCTGCAAATAAGGACACATCCAGTGCTGGCTTTAATCGCACACGTGTGCCAATTAAAGGGTCATGTTTAGAAACGCAACCCTGACAGGCACGCGTCACCAAATGATCCATCGGAAAAGCACGAACGCACATGTTCACGTACGGGAGAAAAAATGGGTCAAAGGGACTCGGAGAAGGAACATGTGCAAATGTGAAAATCCACAGCCAATCAATGGCGGATCTCTGTCCTGTCATCATCATTATCATCATATGAGAGGAAGAAGAGGATGTCAAAACAGTCTCAACTCCTTTGATTTCACAATAAGAGCGAGCTGCTCCGTGCACAGAGAGACGGGTGTGTAAAATATTCATTATTTCCTTCCAAAAGTTTTCTTTCTGCACCATTTTTTGGGCACTTTGAAAATCTTTCTTGATGGTTTTCAGAGACAAATGAAGACCAAAGAACAGTCGTTCCACATTTGTCACAAAGGGACGACAAAGGAGAACATGAGTCTGAATGGATCCGTACAGACACAAAGGACCTCAACCCAAATGTGGACTCACAAATGACAGATTTACTCAAATAATCTCAACAGAGGAAGTCAAACTCTGGTGATTATGTCAAAATAAAATACCCAGATATCTCCCTTTGCTACCAGCACTGGCGCCAAATGACTATTTATAATCCCTGAGTGTTGTGAACGCACTAAAAAGCTGCGACCGATGATCATTCTTTTATTAATTAAGATTATAGCGTAGATTATTTATTGATCAATAAACCAAAGACAATAATGAAATAAAAAAAGATATATGTATCCGTCTAATGGAGTGGTTCGCGACCTCCAAAATAAAGGTGTTAGAGCCTGAGGACCCCCACTGTAGCTGAAGGCGATTGAACATGTGGAAACAGGACCATCTATAAGGGGGAATAAAGGGGAGAGATTTTTGGGGTCCATCCATAAAGTCAGCAAAATGATGGTCCATTGTTTTATTGTTACAACCACATTTATTTATTTATCTGAATAATATCCACTTATATCCAGGAAGTTGATTATTATTTTTGCTAGTCATCTAGAATATGTAAATCCTTATTTTAATCAGAAATAAAATGGTGGAAAAGGCGGTGAAATGGGATTTTAAAAAACACAGAAATTGGTTAAAGGCTGCACATTAGAGTGGCCACAAATTGGATAGAAAAAAATGGTTAAAAAAAGAGTTCAAAGTGTCAATATTGTAACAATTAGTTTAAATTGGCAAATAATGGGCAGTGCAAATTGTGAATATGATTAATTTGGCAATTATGAGCATGAAATATGGTGAAAAGAGGTTTAAAGTGACAAGAATGGGTCAACATATGCAACATTAGGTGGGAAAATTGGTGGAAAGGGTTTATAAGTGTTGAAAATGTGTTGAAAGCAGAAAAAAGTGCAGAAAAGGCATTGAAATTTGATTAGGAAGTGGCAGAAATGGTGGTTATGAAGCAAAAATGCATTAAAAAGCGCAAAAATATGGCAAGAAAAGTGATGAAAATAGGTTCAAATGTGGCAAGTTTCGACCGCAAATGGTTGAGAACCTCTGGACTACAGAACTCCACATCCCACAATGCAATGCACAAAAATGTGTTTACAGTGGAGATGAAAACAAACTTTCAAGCAACATTTCCTACTTCTCCCTTATCTTTTTAGAGTAAATAACGTGTGATTCATTCATCTTTGAGCCAGAAAAATACTGATTTCTTGCAGAATAAAAGTACGATCAGATGTATGTAATTTTCTCGAGAACATCCTTAAGCATAAAGCAATAACATGAATGTCTAGTATTTGGCTTTAAGAAAATATGAATTTGCATTACTTGTTCTTAAAAACTGCAATTTGCACACATTTCTACGTGAAATGTGAAAAAAATTGTGACTTAAAAATACTGTAATCCTTTAATAATGACCATAGAAGGATCGCAACATTTTGCAGCTATCAGATAAATCCATGTAAATGAAAATAAACCACATGGTGATAGTTATTTTCATTCAGGCAGGTGTCGACTCGACACCTATGCTGTGCAGCATCGCAAACAAAACCACACCAAATCTGATCAGAATGCTTCTTAGAAATCTATTTATTAAAAAAACAAACACATCATCATTGTTTCAGTAATTGAAATGAAATGAAAATTAAAAAAGACAGCGGGGAAGCCCCAGGGATTTCTTTTTTTATTTAGGCTAATGTACGAGTGCTTCACACAAACGCACACACACACACGCACGCACACGGGGGAAAGCAAATCTGTGACTCATCCTCAGTCAAACAAAAACACTGATTCCCTTAAAAAAATGTTGTTAAATAGTGAAAATTTATGCCTGTAAATGTATTTTTTGATATAGTGATAAGTTGTTTTTTTCTAAAGGAATATTTTAATATTTTAACAGCCGTGCTGAGATTTCCTGTATTTGTTAAAACATTAGCCTTCATATAAATAAAGTCGATTTGTCGTCATCGTCTCTCACCTGCACAGCAGCAAATACATGAAGCTGGCGTCAAATTACAAAAAAAAAAAAACTATGGTAAAATATGACAAAACAAAACAAATGCCCCTCCCCGCTCCTTTAATATCTTGGCGTCGACTGAGGGTGAAAGAGACTGATAGCAAGCCCCGCCCCCTGTGGTTAGGCACTAACAGGTCCAGTCAGATCCCGCTGTGCCCGCTCACTTCCACACTGTGCGTGTTGTTGCCCAAACTGTGAGTGTGCAATCACACAGCAGTCAACATGACACACCACTTACACGTTAACAAAAAAAAATAAAATACTAACACACAAACTCAGATACACCACTTCTGCCATTCGTTGGTTATTGCAGGTTTTTTGCAAAACAGTAGCTTTCCCCCACTAAAGGATGCATTCACCTGTGGAAGCTTAAATCTATGAAACCACTTTGTGTTTTAATTTATGCAGGAAAAGAAAAGTTGAATATTTGGAGAAAATTGAAAGTTTTTTTTAATAATCCTTAGCCCGAGTTAGCCGTCATCTTACTAAAGGCTACCTACCAGTTTCTGTACCACTATTCTGACACATTTATCAAAAACACTTGCAGCATTGACACAAAAATATAGTAATATATCGACGTTACTATTTATTTATATTTTAGTTAATATCATCATTAATGTGCCCATATATTTAGATTTTGTTATAGTTAAAGGGAGATCACCACTGCTTTTTTTCTTCAATATTAAACAAATATCTCACTATAATCATGTCAATAAAACTACTGTACACTTGTCGACTATAAACTATGACATTACAAGATTTTGCATGTAGATAAATGTGTCAGAACGGTTCTTTAATGTGATGGATGTCCTCGTTTCTGTCTGTGGTTAGTCTCAAGCAAGATGGCCGCCATTTCCGTCCAGTTGCACAAACTCCAAACGTGCTCTAGATTTACCTTCAGGTTGCAAATGAGTGACTGAAAATGGCTGTTAAATGTCACACAGGTCGACGTTTTATGCTAACGTAGCATAAACGTAAAGGGTCACATTAGCTTATAATGCTAACTTTAGCTAAGCTAAAATGTGCTTAGCTAAGTCAAGCTAAGCTAGACTGAGCTTCAGTTAGCTGAGATGAGCTTAGCCAAGTCAAGCTAAGCAAGAACGAGCTCAGCTAAGTCATGCTAAGCTAGAACGAGCTTAGCTAAGTCAAGCTAGCACATTTCTCAAATAGTGAAACTGCTCCTTAAATAGACTAAAAATAAACAAATAAAGACTGGGAGTCATGTCACCACAACCTGACACCATCACAGAAGGCGTGTGTTACTCGTTAGCTCGCGACATACCGCCGTCATGACGCGGTACATGCAACTCTTTATTTCACGTACTGTGACACGGCACTTGCACACACACGCACACACACACACACTAGACTCAGGCAAAAAATCACAGCTGGATACAACTCTGTATTTATAAAAGAAGAGTGCTCACTCACTCACTCACATGGTTGGTTGGTTGGTTGGTTGGTCGCCACATTGAGCGGCTATTCAAGTGTTGATCTGGCGTAATTAACCAAGCACACCTCTGAGTTTCAAAAAATGGCACGTTGTACATTATTATACCTCACACACAAACACACCAACTGCATATCTCCTTGTAAAGCTTAAAAAGTTCTATTATTTTAAAATCTCTTGGTAAAAAAAAAAAAAAAAAAATGGAGTTGAGAGTAAAAGTTGATACTGTCTTTTCACAAAGGTAGGAATACTCTGAGGTGGTAGTGCAATACCTCTTCCTGCAAACCAAAGGTCACAATCCAGGGCAGGTGTTGGACCATCGCGGCGCTCTGTGCGTGGTCCGCTTGGAGAACCTTTCCATCAGTTTGTATCTGAAGTGGTTTTTCGAGGCAGTAGATTCGACGCAGTGGTCCTTTCCCCCCCCAAGGTGGCAGTGATACCTCCGAACGCTCAGTACCTCCAAAATCAGAATAAGGAACAAAGAAATCAGCAAAAGACTCACAAGTCACAGAAGTCTGAAAGGCTTTGTATCCATTGGCGAAGTGTGAGAAAATCCCCAGCTCCTCCACTGCAGAGATGAAAAATGTCCTCAGCACCGTTGAAAGCGTACCAAAGGTCCTTCTACTCCCAGTGCCCGTCGCCTGGGAACAACTGTGTGTCCCAGAAATCGTCCACGGGCGTGTGTCTGTTGTGTGTGTGGTGCTTCCTGCAGTGTGTGGGGGCGGGGGAAACTGTTTGTCAGTCCATCTCCAGGTCCATCAGTTTGTTGCGCGAGCGCGGGGTGTGCGTCGTGTTACGGCAGCAACAGTGGGCGCAGACCAGGCCCAGGACCAGGGAGAAGAGACCAACACCTGGAAGACATCAGACATCAGGTTGGATGGGCAGGAAACACAAAAATGACTGAACACAAGGGGCGGGGGTATGATTGTAACATAACACGAGGGGCGGAGCTATTAGATGTAACGTAACAAGGTCCGGAGCTATAAATTGTAACGTAACACAAGTGGTGGAGCTATTATATGTAACCTAACACGAGGGGCGGAGCTATGATTGTAACGTAACACGAGGGTGGAGCTATTATATGTAACGTAACAAGGTCCGGAGCTATAAATTGTAAGGTAACACAAGTGGCGGAGCTATAATTTGTAATGTAACAAAAGGGGTGGAGCTATTATATGTAACGTAACACGAGGGGCAGAGCTTTGATTTTAACGTAACACGAGGGTGGAGCTATTAGATGTAACGTAACAAGGTCCGGAGCTATAAATTGTAAGGTAACACAAGTGGTGGAGCTATTATATGTAACCTAACACGAGGGGCGGAGCTATGATTGTAACGTAACACGAGGGTGGAGCTATGATTGTAACGTAACACGAGGGGCGGAGCTTTGATTTTAACGTAACACGAGGGGCGGAGCTATGATTGTAACGTAACACAAGGGGCGGAGCTATGATTGTAATGTAATACGATGGACGGAGCTTTGATTGTAACGTAGCACAAGGGGTGGAGTTATGACTGTAACGTGACAACTGTAACTGTAATAAAACACAAATGTAAAACCTTTTTAACCTGTTGAAAGTGTGATTTATTAGCTTTAAATTGTGTTTCAATGAATTAAATTTGTATCAGGTGTGTTTGAATACTACAATTTTAGAGAGGACCACCAGTTGTCCATGTCTGGAGTGCAGTAATGTTCAGTGTGAGAGTTTGTTACCAAGTGATGCTGATGAACCGTAGAGGAGAGGCAACTTTAGGGACTCCCACACTGAAAGGAAAGAAACACTTTTAGTGTTAAAGTCACATTAGTGAGTGTTATGTTCACTTTGTCCTCTCCAGCTCACGGCTTACCAGCAAATTTAACAGTGAGGAAGACTCTGGAAGATATCAGCTCCCCAGCCTCGATCCAGGAACCCGTGGAGGCCGACATGTACCAGGGCGTGGCGATGCAGTGGTACTCGCCGCTGTCGCTGAGGGCACAAAGCGAACGCGTCGTGATGTCATTGGAGATGAAAGGACAACCCGCGGCGAGCTTTCCCTCACCTGTCCTGTGTGCCGAAGATGTTCAACAGGTACGTGTGCGTGTCTTTTCGCTCCACTGAGATGTCGCTGGAGGAGTTGCGGTCGGACTTCTTGACCACGCCGAAGCGGTCCATGCTGGCCACCTGCGTCGTGGTGGGGCCGCCGCGCAGCCTGGTGAAGAACCAGCTCACCTCGTACGCCAGGTCGTCTGAGAGATTTAGTCCAAAGGGAGGAGATGCATCATAAAAACTTGCACCAGTCCAAAACAGCACCACCTTGACTGAGGTGAAGATATTCATTTCAAGGATGTACAAATAGGTCATCTTGGACACAAAACACAGAAGTTTTTACTGCCGACTTTAATGTTCTTATTGATTTTTAAACTGTTAAATGTTTTCTGTTGTACTTTTTAAATCATGTAAAGCACATTGAACTGCCTTGTGTATGAAATGCGCTATACACGTACATTTGCCTTGCCTTCCTGAAACAGAAATGGCATTATTATTTATTTTAATGAATTCTTTGTTTAACCAATTTTGGTTTGTTCTTAATTAACTCGCAACATATGACAAAAAATGTAACCTCACACGTGTGTACGTTTTATAACGTGGAAATATGAAATCAATAGCGCTAGTTGACAAATTAACCATATTAAGCATGTTTGGCAGTATTACGGTGACTTTTAAAGCCAATGGACATAAAAATGTGTAAAACTGAACTGTGTAAACTCAGAAACAGAGAATCAAAGCCTTTACTTAAGGCACTTTTACCATCAAGGAAGTGTTATAAAGCATTTCCCTTTCTTTCATTACTGTAAAAGTCTCCCATTAGAGCAGAAAGGACACAGGATTGGCTTTTAAAGATGCTCTAGTGGATAATTTTCCATATAATAGTGGCAAAAATTGGATTGTAGTTTAATCCAAAATTTGTATATTATGCACAAATCAAAAGAGAAAGTGTGTTTTTTCACACCAGCAACTCTGGAATTAACGTCATTACCTGCAGAATAAACCGACTGATGATGGCGATAAGGATGACAGGAGGATGGACACGTGTTATAAAATGTATGATTGCGACGACGGAAAGAGGAAAACGGGGAAAGGAGTTGGCGAGATGCTGCAAAGTGGATGGAAATCTGTGGAAAAGGTGGGCGAGCGAGCTAATTATTTCCAAGAGAGAGCGAGAGACGGGAGCGACAGACAGAAGCACAAACTAGTCATTAGTCTGTCAGGGAGAGAGAGAGAGAGCGACTATTAGCACTGAACATCCTACACACACAAACACACACACTAAAAAACCACATGGAGTCTGAGTCATCCTCTGTCATTTAAGAGACAAATAGACGATAGAAATGAAAAATAACGAAACATTTGCAGGCGACGGCAGGAAAAAAAAAAAGACAAATGATAATAAAAAACAATTATGAAAGAGGAAGTGAGAGCAGTGGAAATCAAAAGAAAAGAAGAGGAGGAGAAACACAAAGAGAAAGACTCACCCCGAGCTGAGGGTAATGAATCACATCTCTTTCTCACTCTCTCGCTTCACTAATGGTTTAATATTCAAGTGCTACATCATTAAAAATCTGTAGTAACACGAGCAGCAGCAGCAGCAGCAGCAGCAGCAGCAGCAGCAGCAGCACGAAATAACAAAAATATAAGAAATTACTACAAAAACACACAAAATCACAGCAGACAAAAATTTACTGAAACACAAAGATTTGAAAAACACATTACGGCAAAATAAGCACATGAAGCAACAAAAAAACAAAAAATTACAGCAAAAATACACAAAATTATTCCTTCACACACTCAAAACAACATCAAAAACACAAATGATTACCCCAAAAACACACAAAACACACATTTCTTTCCAAAGCACACAAAACTAGAACAAAATATACAAGAAATGTCTCACATAAAATGGCTCCAAAAACACACAAAATGACAGCAAACAGAGAAAAAAATTACACTTAAAACACAAAGACACGAACCACACGAGGCAAATGCAAAAAATGACCACAGCAAAACACACAAAATGACTCCAAAAACACACAAAATGATTCTTAAAGCACACAAAAGTGCGACAAATAACACAAAAATTACTCAAAAAACACAAAATGACAGCAAAACACACTCAATAATATTAACTATAATAATATAATTAAGTCTTTTTGTCATATATGTACAGGTACATACACAAAAATACTAAAAATATCTCCAAAAACACAAAATGACGCCAAAATACACAAAATATTCCAAAAACACAAAAAAAAAATACTCATTGTGATGAAAAAATACACAAAATGACTCCAAAAACATGTTTTGCACATTAGTCTTTGGTTCTCTAAGAGACAGCACGTGTGTTTTTTGTGTTTCTGCAGTAAAAACTACTCCCTTTGTTTCTGTCTCGCTTTGAATTAAAATACTTAATGAAGATTAATGAGTGTTGAAGTGTAAGAAGAGCACACAGTAAGTTATTTTTTTTCTATCGGACTACGATCCCTCTCCACCTTCATGTCCTGTTAGTGGAGACGTGGACGCCAATGATTCCTGGAGCCTCCTCTGATGTTAGGATTCAGACGTTCTAGAGTAAAAAGCCACTTTGTACGCTGTGAAGACGCACGCCGAGGAAGATGATGGTGACGAAGACGCGTCATGACAGCGCGGAGAGCTCGCCACGCTTCTTTTTGCACCAAGGAAAGTAGCCGAGATCTTAATCCGACCAAACAAGGGGGGGTGGACAACAAACGAGGGCGAGCTGGTCCACTGACCACACACACACACACACACACACACGGCTAACTGACCACAACTGAGTGAGGGCTGAAGTTTGGACACTGAGCTAAGTTAATGCTAATGTCCTCTGCATGTTTCCTCAGTGTGACATGGACACTGATTGGAGGATATTCAGCCCTTGAACACAAACATGCAACACGTTAAAGATGGAGAATGCGCCACTGGTTTTATACATAGTTGCACTTTAATTCACTTACAAAATACAGCAAAAGCAAAAAAGTAGAAGTTCGTCTACACAACCTGGGCTACTTTAATTGCAGATTATTTGATTTGAGGGTCACATGATCAATATTTATGTCAGCATTAGAATAATTAAATATCTGAGCATTATTATAGGACAGAACAAAGGGTTTGTTTGTGTTTTCCATTCGTTTTTTGTACTTTTTTTCCTGTGATTTAGTGAATTTCTTGTGTCCTTTTTGGATAATTTGTCGTATTTTTGTTGTCATTTTGTGTCTTTTTATTGCCATTTCATATGTTTTCTGTTGTTTTTGTGTATTTTTAATCATCTGGGTGTTGATTTGGTGCATTTCCATTGTCATTTTATATGTTTTTCTGTGATTTTGGTTATACTTTTAAAAAATATTAAATGTATATACACTTTTATTATGATTTTATATTAATGTTTATAATTTATATATACATTTTGTCATCTTTTGATTTTGTTTTGCTTATTTATGTTAATTTTTTTGTCATTGTAAATATTTCTCTAATATTTTTGTTAGGGTGTATTTTTCTGTCATTTGTTTGTTGTTTTCTTTTTAATCATCTTGTTTGTTTACATTTGGGGGCAGCACAAAGTTGTCCGTGTCACAACATTGAAATCACAATTTTGGAAAGGCATTTTTCTGATTTCAATGATATCAAGCTTGGCTGCGTGTGGCCCCTGGACACAGCCTGGACCATCCATTAGTCAGGCAGGGCCCATGCGACACAGCACAGGAAACTCAGGCTGTGGAGAGAACAGACGTGCACTCACAGTGACCTGATGCAGAAACCCCGCCCTGGGCTCACATGATCTTCCAGTGGGACACAATCGAAACCGCAGGATGTTCCCCGAGAAGGAAACAAACGTTGCACAAGCACCAAAACTGGGGCCCCTGAATAGTTTGTGGGTCTTTACAAAACACACGAGAATGTAAAAATCAACACGAGCTGCAGATCTTAAATTGTCGTTTTCGTCATTTAAAATTTTTTTGGTTATTTGTGTGTTATGAGTAATTTTGTGTTTCTTCTGTGTGTTTTTGAGTATTTTCTGGATCGTATTTTTTGATTATTTTATAATTATATAATTATAATTATTATTTTATAGTTTTGTGTTTATAGAGTCAATTTGTGATTTTACATGTTCTCTAACATAATTTTGTAAATTTTTTGGTGTTTTTTTGCAGTCATTTTGTGTTTTTTAGTTATTTGTTTGTTTTTGTATTCATCTTGTGTATTTTCGTTGTGTTATGAGTTTTGTGTATTTTCTGGGTCTTTTCGTGGATATTCAGTGTTTTGACGTCGTTTTGCGTATCTTTTAATTATTTTCTTGTATGCGTGTTTGTAGAATACATTTCTGGGGTTTTGTGGCCTTTTTGCGCATTTTTCTGTGATTTTGTATGTTTTCTTAAGTAATTTTTATCTTTTTGGGGCACTTTTTTTAGTTTTTTAGTTATCTGGTGTTTGTGTTTTGTGTTAAACAGCATTATGTACAAGTTCGTAAAGTATGTAAATAAAGTATCCTCATCTTGTTTTTTTGTGTCGTTTTCTGTATTTTCAGTGTTTTTTTTCGTGTAACATGTCACTTTTTTGTACTTTTAAGCATGTTTCTGTTGTTTTGTATGTTTTTTGGGGTCATTTTGTGTAGTCATTAAGGACATTAAGGATATTCTGACTTATTTTTCTGCGTCTCAGCTCCCACTGTTTGATCTTTCATCACTTTAAGTTAAAAATGCTTTGTCAGTCATCCTCCAGCCGTTACTTTCTCTGCTCTGACGGCGGGGTGGACTCGTGACGGAAGAGTCGGTTTTGTTTATCAAACAGCTCTGAATCAACAGTGAGAGGCTCTGGAGTTGTTGTGTTGACGGAGAACGTTCTGTAGCGGGGCCCCCACACCCTCCTCATGGGAGTAATCAGCACAGCTGTTCCTCTGATAAATGCTCCCCCTGCAAGCCTCCAGACATCGCTCGCTACGTTTCTAACCTCCCACCACACCAGCTACTATTTGCATCCTACTTTATTCACATGCAAACGTTTTTAAATTGTCCTTTTATGCATTTTTAAAACACAAACATAATCGTAAATGTGTGCAATGACAGATATCTTTAAAGTCTCACTGAAAAGCAGCTGAATGCTTTCAAAATAAAGCTCTTGTACGTTTGTGATGTTGCATTTTAACGCCACACTTTAAGCCAGATGTGTGCAACTGGTGGCCCGGGGGTCACATCTGGTCCTCAGTCAATTACTGAGATGTCCAGAACAAAAAAAAAGTAATAGGCTGCGCACCGATGACACGCAAAACCTAGGGAGTTTGGCAAAATTTAGCAAAAATTATGCTATATGGTGGCTTTTGGTGCATTATATTAGCATAATTGTGGCTATTTTGTAGCGCTTTTCTTAGCATGATGTATTTTCTCACCTAGTTTTGCATTTACAAGTGGAAATCTGGTATACATGATAATGACAAAGACTTGAACTAAAAAAAATATACAAAATTACACTAAAAATACATATAAATGACTCCAGAAATACAAAAAACAACAGGAAAATACACAAAACAGCAAAAATTAAAACACATAAATTACTCAAAAAATGCAAAACAACAACAAAAACATACAAAATGACAAAAAAAAAAAAAAATACACAATAGCACAAAACCATGGTCAGATTAGTCATTATTATAAATACTGACATTTTTGAGGCCCTCACATTGAATGTAGTGATCTGAGCAGTTCTGTTTCTGACTGAAACACATCTGCTCTGGTTCCTTTGGTTTCTGGTTACAAAATTCTCCCAAACCTTTGCTTTGGAGCAGCAGCAGCTTCACTGAGCTGACCAGAGGCATCGGCTGCGGTGATTGAACGGCAGAAGAGGATCTACAGTGCATCTCTGATTGAATATCCAGCTCCTGTCAGGGCTAATAAAACTAAAATTGCTGTCGGTGGAAATGAAGTCAGTCTGATTGGATTTCTCTGGATTAATCCCTAGAGGAGAGTCCAAGGCGTAAAAACTGCCTAGAACACACACACCGACACACTAAAGACTGACAATTACCACCAGTGGCTTTAATGAAAGCGTGTGTGTGTGTGCTCTCTGCTCCATAAAGCAGGACAGCACTGCTAAAGTGGAATGCTAAACACTATAAAAACATCATTTAGCTCCACAGAAACAAAGCCAATGGGAAGCTCAGGCTTCCTCGTTACTGGCTGCATGTTTAATGGGAGCGTCGGTAAATGAACGCACATTCTCACTCAGATTCTGTAACTTTTACAAGCAGGGGAGTGTGAAAACAAACAGCTTTACTCACTGATACTGATTTAACAAGGCTTGGACCGTCCTGTGCATTTAAATGTGCTTTAAGAGGAACTTTCAGAGTGATTCCCATCATTTCGCCGCACAATGCTCAACCTTAGAGCGATAGAGTGAAACTATACATCTGTGCTGGCCTGGGAACACTTTGGGGTTATCAACCTCCGACACTGGGAGGGTGTCGCCAGATTACTTCAAGAAACCTATTTTTTAAACACATTTTTACCCTTTTTCTGCAACTACGCCAAACTTGCCATTTGCATTACTCCCATTTCTGCCACTTCTCCATCACATTTCAAAGTCTTTTTCGCACATTTTTTCCACTTTCAAGACATTTTTGGCAATTTTAAACCCTTCTCACAACTAATGTCACACATGTTGACCCATTATTGTCACTTTTAATCTCTTTACACCATATTCCATGCTTATTTTTGCCATATTAACCACATACACACCTAAGAGACTCCACATCCCATAATATACCGCAAGAATCTTTTCAGACTCCGAAATCTAAAAACATTATGAACACAAAACATAAAAAAGTGCAAGAACACAAAATGATGGAAAGAAAATAAACAGAAAAAAGCACAAAAGGAACAATTTTTACAAACATACAAAAAATATTACAAATTAGCACCAAAAAGCCACAAGATGACAATACAAATATAAAGAAAAAAATGAAAAATATACAAAAGGACACCAAAAATACACACAAAAAAAAGAGCAAGAATACACAAAAATATCAAAATAACATGAAAAACGTCCAACAATGCAGCGCAAAAAAACGAGTATTCACGGTGGAGATGAAATCAAACTTTCAACCTTTTACATCTTTATTTCGAGGAAATAATCTTGAATTTCTTGATCCTTTCCTCCAAAAACTCCAAATTATGTTTGTAGAGGTTGAACAGTGACATCCTGCCTCTCTGTGCCGCGTACACTGCTGTTGTTGTGCATGTTTCTTTCTTCACCTGCCTCTTCATCTCACTGGGGTATTAAATATTATCCATGAACATGTGTTATGTTCAATGCATTTTTTATAAACAACTCCACTACCTGCAGCGTTCCCCGAGCGATGAATTCAGTTTTTACCTGTCTGAGTAATAATGGAGGAGAACAACACCAGGAGGGTAAATTTGTCTAAAGTTGGAGGTAATTTGAGTTTATTTCCTCTTCGTCTCACTAGTGTGTAGTTGTGTGATTAAATCCCAGTCATTCTCTCTGTAGCGAGAGTAAAACCCTACATTTTCACAGATTTCTTCAAGGCTGCATCAGCGACGCCACCCTGCTTTTTACAGGAAGACCTAATGAAGTGAAAATGATGGCGACGCTCTGATGTTTCGAGCTGCATGTTCAATGTGTTCAATTTGACTTTAAGTGCCGCCTCTCCTCCACACTCTCCTCGTGCACCCGCTTTCTCACTTTCCACCGACTGTTTGCTCTACTTTCCTACAGCAGAGTTTGACGCTCTTCATCTGTTCGACGTTCCCTTTGCCTGTGCTGCACACCTGCAGACGGGGCTGGATTCGCGCAGTCATCCAGACGCCACCGACGACAAAATGAATACGTGACGAGTCGACGCTTCTTAAAACGAGCTTTTCTCACTGACATGAGACGAGCTTTGTTTTACCATCAAGTCAATCCGCCGCCGTCCTACGCTTTTATCATCTTTCATTAGTGACTCAAGCCAGCATTTAAAAATAATGATCAATCTGAGCATTAATACAAAAAGGAACAAAGGCACACACAAGACAACAGCAAGAATACACAAAAATGTCAAAAAATGACACCAAAAACACATACTGTAAACGACTTAGAAAACCAAACTGACAACAAAAATAAACAATTTTACTTTAAAAACACGAGACGACTAAAAATACCCAGAAAAAAACTGAGAAATTTACAAAACGACACTACAAATACACATAAATGACTCCAAAAATACACAAAATGACAGAAAAATACACAAGACCACTGCAAGAATCCACAAAAATATCAAAATAACACCAAAAAAAAACCACAATGACAACAAAAATACACAAATTTACTACAAAAACTCCAGACAACTACAAATATACAGAAAAAAAACCCTAAAAATTTCACAAAACGACACCACAAATACATAAAAATGACAGAAAAATACACAAGACAATGGCAAGAATCCACAAAAATATCAAAATAACACCAAAAAAACACAGTGACAACAAAAATACACAAATTTACTATAAAAACACCAGACAACTACAAATATCAAAATAACACCAAAAAACCCTATAGATGATATAGAAAACTAAACTGACAACAATAATACACACATTTCCTTTAGAAACACGAGGCAATTACAAATACACGGACGTAAATGACTTCAGAAATACACAAATAACTACAATAACTACAAAAAAACATCCAAAATGCCAGAAAAATGGTTAGAGGACAACATAAGTACACAAATTCACTTTAAAAACGCTCTGAAACACCTTGCATACAGTATCCAAACCACATCATTCAGACATGCGACTTAGGTGAGACTTATTTGTTGGTTTTTTCCACGCAAAAACCCTGAATTTCCTGGAAAACGACCTACGCTCCGGTGCGACATATACTCAGGAAATTACAGTATTTTCCTTTTCATGCAAAGGCCACATATAAGCAGTTTCTACGTGACTTTATTAAACGCAATGGAGCTCTGAGCCATCGATGTGTCAACAGTTTTTTATTGGTCACTAGTTTTGTGGTTTTGTCCTCAATTGCATTGAAAACTGTGCACAACAAATGACGTCAACGTCTGTTCTAATATTAAATAAACTACAGACTTCAGCACCTCAATCCAGATAAGTGGACGTAGAAGATGGATTGACTTCCAATATGCAGAGGCAGCATTAAGGGAATTAGAATGTAGGTCAAAGCAGCAGCCAGTCAATCATCAGCCTGATGTGGAGCAAACTTTTACCTTTTGTTTGGCAAATGAGTAGATTTAGCTTCCCAGCACTGTTAGCATGAGACCTGTAGCATTCACGCACTGACAGCCTTCCAATGGACTCCATTGGTGGTGTTTTGCTGCTGTCACTGGTTCATTGGGAGCAGTTAATGGTGTGAGAAATCTTTACCCACTCACTGCTCCGCTCCCACCGTCTCCTCCTTCAACAGCTCTTCCCATTCTTTCCCTCGCCACTCAGGCTGAATCCCCCCCATCCACCCCCACCCCCCCCCGTCCCACTTTCTCCCCTTTTCTCAAACTTCAGCCCAGTGTTCTGCAGCCCCTCTTCTTCTATTCAACACTTCCTCTATTCACCCTCTTCCATTTCTGGGCACTTTAACAATCTGTTTGGCTACGACCGTTTCCTCACTCGCTCCCACCTTCTCTCCATCTCGTCGCCTATTCTCCCCCCTTTTCCCAGTTCGGTCTCCGCGGCCGGCTAACGGAGCGTGAGATTGGCTAATTAACGGCTGCCTGTCGGCCCTGCAAAGACAGCTGGGTTATTTGGTGAGAGTGGCGGAGAGGAGGGAGGAAATGAGCAGCAGGGGAAACCGAATGAGGCGAGCTGAAGGAGGAGTGTGGCTTGGTTTAAGGGTCCAGGTGTTACCCAGGTGTGTCTTTAAAGAGCAGACTTCACTTTACACGTGTGCCACCGCTTTTCAAGACTGCACATTTAAGTGCATTTACAAGAAGCGCTAAAAACACCAAGCTAATTTTTATGCTGATGAGCTTTCACACCAATGAAAAACAACTTAGTCAAATTAACCTTCTACCAATAAACATTATTCTAAAAAGAAATATTGACCTGTAAAAATCAGTATATTTCAAATTATTTAGGCTTTTGCAGAAATAAAACATGTCTAATCATGCAAAAAATAAATAAATAAATAAATAAAACTGAAAAATGGTAAAAAATGTATTGATAAATATTAGCATTTAAAGAGAAGTGAGAATGCCGCACAAACAACTTCTCCCGGTTGCAACAGAGTTTGTTCTGTTGCCATGACGATAGCTTGTGTCCTTTGGCTTTTAGCCTGTACGGGCAAAGTGTGGAGGACGTACGGTCTTCGGTGCAAACACTTCTCAAAAGCACACGTGGCCATGGCAACAGTTGTGTCCTTTGATCTGAGCCTTGTTGGCTTTGAAGTCGAATGTACATGAATCTTCAATAGCAAATAATTGCAAAAAAGTTGTCATTTATTAATTATTGAAAAACTACCAGCATCATCTGGTATTTTCTGAGCGTTTGGAGATTCTTTTGGTTTACATCGGAAATAAACTGGAGGAGTGTGTTATAACACTCCTTAGTTATTATCACTGTAGAAAGAAAACATTATGATTGACATTCATATCTATTACACCAGAGTTACTTTTCATCTTCTTTGTGGTGAAAGGCCAACTGCTACTCAACAATGCACAAAGCCTTGGTTTTTTTTTCTCAGCTGAAAGTGCTGTGAGGTGACTTTAGGGAGGAAAAAACCCACTTCAAAGCACTAACAGCAGCAGCGGCTTCTCATGAAGCCGACACGCGTTCAATGGCAGCGCTGCAAAAAAACAGACATATCTGCAACCATGATGTCATCTCACTGCCTCCGACTTCCTCACAAACTCCAAGTCCTGTCGTTCCTCCGCTGGCATTAAAGGCTGCGTGTGTGCAAACAGCTCAGCGAAAATATCAAAAGAAAAAAAGAGGCAAAAAGCAGTGTTTGTCCAACGTTTGTCTGATATATGTCATTTCATTGTAACTTTGTGCTTCCACGACCAGCAAACATACAAAGCATGTATTTAGCTCCTCAGTGCCCCAGAGTATATGTCGCACCGTAGTATAGGTCGATGTCCGTAAACTTTATTACTACTTTCATTTTAATGTCACATTTCTAAATATTGATTTAGTGGTTCGGATACTTCATACCAGGTGTTACAATCAGTCACCAGAATGTACCTGATAGAGCAATCCAGCCTTTCTTAAATGGCCAACATAGTCTGTTTGATGCATATGATTAACTAATAAGAAAATAACAAATTAAAATTGTATCCACAAGATGGCGCTGCTGGTCAATTTTTACATTTCTTTTTATAGTCGCATCATTGTGTAAGTCGCATGCCTAATTAGAAATTTAAAAAGTTGCGACTTATACCATTATTAGGAAATAAAAATAGTGTATGAACAATGAAACAATGAATGCCTCGAGGCAGGTGCATTTGACCTTAAATACAAACACTGCTTTGCTTTTTCGCCTCAACGATCGCAGATCATTCCGTACATTGGCTTAAATGTGGATTTAAAATGGAAATGGGATTCTCCGGTAAAGAAAAAGGAAGATAAACAGGTTTGAGGTCGGTGAGGAATAATGAGGTGTATTTGGTACGTTCTTAAAACAAGCTCGCACAGGAGAGCTGCTGCCTTAGGAATGCAGTGCAGCTCCATAGTCATAGTCACATGCACGATTTCCCAACATTCTCAGGGATTGCCTGAACTCTCCTGAACTTTCCGTCTCATCTCGTGTCACAACATCGAGGCGAAATGGTGCGGAAGTGCCTCGACGACAGAAACGCACCTCGCTGAGAAAACATGAGCAGGAAGTCACTTTAGCACCTTTTCCTCGGTCAGTGCACGAGAGTAAAAGCACAGGCGGGTGCTGGGAAGTGACACCACACCTTTGTTGATACGTGTCACTTGATACGTGTTTACAGCTTTTGTAATAGGTGTCATAGTAACTCAAAACTGCAGACTCACCTGTCACGCCTACACTGTCAAAAATGATTTTCTACTGCAGTGATTACCTTGTCTTAGTTATAAGGCAAAATGAACACAAGTGGGTCAATTCTACCTTTTCTACTTCATCAATTGAATAAAAACTGAATTTCACGCTCCTGTTCTGTACATGATGTTTTTTGACTCATCATTAGTCACGATACAAACAGTAGGGGTGACATCCTCCTGTTATACTGCACTGAAACTAGTTCTGCAAAATATGACTCATTTATTGGATCAGAGTTTTAAGTGAGTCACTCACTAAATAATAATTTAAAGCAGTTCTAATGGAAATTAGTGTGCAAGATTACACTGGGTCACAAAGGTATTCAGTTGTGCATTAAGGTGTGCACCAATAACCAGTCAGACGTTCCAAATACAACAAATTGTAAAATTATGACACAAAAAAGGCAAAAACACAACAATAACTATATGATGAATATATTACGCATTTTTAGGTTTATATTACACGTGTAATATTCACAATTTGTCTTCGTAAACGTGCGGTCAGAGAGACAGAAATGTCAATTCTCACGCAAAATAAGACTAAGTTCCCTATAATTCATTAAAAAAAAAATCGCAATAAATAATTAAAATGTATAAATAAAACAAATAAATACGACAGACTAAACCCTCACCGACATATTTCGGGAATCTCGCATTTACGCGCAGTTTTTCACCATAAAATGCGTGACCTAATGTGTAGCAACTTTAGCAAACGGCGAGATGACAAATGCTCAAAATGTTGCGGGATTTCAGTGCAAAAACAGTGGCAAAATATGAAAAACTCAATTAACAGTATTAAGCATGATTGACATGACTTCGGGAAGTGACATCGGAAACCAAACAGAAAATGTTAAATGACGTGGAAATTAGCAAACTCAAATGAAATTTGGGAAAGTTCGAAACACAAAATCGGAGCCTCAAAAATAAAATCTCTTTCATTTTATCCAATTTTGTCAGTACAGACAAAGGAACGATTGCAAGTAGTTTAAACTGAACTTATTTGGTCGAATCTACTTCATCTACATACTTTATTACAGTGCAGAGATTCAATCAGTTTTACTTTGAAAATCTGACTACTTCTACACACACGTGGAGAAGCTCACAAAGCACAGCGGCAGTAGAAGCTCAATCACTGAGCACGTCCATGAAAAGGATCAGGTGAAATCAGATCAGGTGCTATCATGAATTTATCCTCAGCCAAGTGTCAATCAAAGCCCCGAGAGGAGCCAGATGTTCAGCCGGGGGGGTAACGACATGTGAGCATCACTAAGGACGTGATTTTCACCTCAGGTTCAGAGCGACGACTGTACAAGTGATCCCACGTGTTCCTCGTGTTAAACACAACCAGAGAGAGACTTTAGGTCATCACCGACACCGATACTGACCAATGTGGCCCCCAGTCTAAATTTTGTGTAGCCCCCAAAGTAAGTATACAAAACAACTCCAAAAAAACCACACAAAACGACAAGAAAAATACACAAAATAACAGAAAAATATATAAATTAATGACAACAAAAATATAAAAAATTACTACAAAAGCACACATGACGACTACGACACAAAACAATAATATAAAAAACAAAACGCATAAAATTACCCCAAAAAAAGCAAAGATATGGAAAGCCAAAACACACAAAATGGACAAAAAAAAATACACAGATTAAGAAAAAATAGACAAAAGGACAATGAAAATACACAAAAATCACATTTGAAAAACATTTGAAATGGAAGAAAAGTACAGAAATTGACAAAGTACTATACAAAATGCCAACCTAAATACACAAAATGAATACAAAAACACACGAAAGGACCATAGTGCTACACAAAATGAAAGAAAAATCAAAAGTACAACAAAAATACACAAAGAAGTTTACAAAAAGACAACAAAAATATCCTATTTTACACTAAAAGGACCCCAGATGACCCTAAAAATATACAAAACGACAACAAAAACACGTAAAAAAACAACAGATATACTCAAAATTACTCCAAAAACACACAAAACTGCAACAAAAATACACCAAACTCTTTGTTGTTTCCTGTGTTAATGCTCAGATTGGTCATTATTCTAAATGATGACATGAATGTTGATAATGTCGCCCTCGGATCAGACAATCACATCATTTCTGTGGCCCCTGCTGTGATGAAAGTTGCCAATCTCTACTAATAGATGCACGAAATGATTTAGAAGCTTTTGGTTTTGCTGTCACACATGGATGCTAGTGGGTGAATGCTATCGCAGCGGTCGGAAAAGCACTTACCCTTTTATCAAAGGTGTGCAGAAATGAGTCTACACAACATGTTGCAGGTAGATGCTGGAGCTTTGGGACATGTATGAAGAGGCATGGGAGTGTAAGAGTTAAAGTACGCACAATTAGCTGCTCTGTTTGCGTGACTGAAAACATTTAGATTAGCGTTCATAAGCAAATAAAAACAACAAAAAAACCAAAGCATATTCACATGTTTCCCTGCATACCACTGCTGCTGCTGCTACTTTCTGCCCCACAGTGAACACATCCTATGTGGAACTCACCTATCAGCTGTGGCACACTTTCCCTTTCCTCCCACCAGTATGCAGCTGTCTGCGAGTACACACACACACACACACACACACACACACGGAGACACGCGCCATCCATCAGCCCACCAATCCCCACAGCGCTCCCCTGCTGCGAGGCGATCATTTCTCCTAATGCATGGGCATACATTACTACACAAGCACATTGCTGTTAAAGCACAGGTGTAAAGACATATGCTGCTTGCACACGTGCATACGCAATAAAATAAAAAAAAAAATGAGGAGAAAACGCATGTTGTACAGGAGCGATGAAGCTCGCAAAGGAAGAATAGGAAAAGTGACAGATGGGCAAAGGGAGGTGATGAGTTATGCATGCCATCATGTGATGCATTAAAATTGAAGAGTATAGAGCGACAGGAGGAGGGGGGGGGCACAGTAGATGAATAGACTGGTGGATGAGGGTGATGGAGGAGTGGAGCAGAGACAGAAGGACCAATAGATGAGATAAATGTGGAGGGAAGAGGTGGGAATGCCACTACAGATGGATTCCAGAGTGATGGAGGCATCCTACAGCTCAAGTCTACATTCAAGTCTCAATAATTGATGTGTGCACTCGTATCATGGCGGAATCTTTTTTTTTTTTTCCCCCCCGTTACTACAGAGGAGCGGATTATGGCTCCATGCTAACCTGTCGCCATCATTTAAATGTATAATTCAGATTCAAAAAGCTGTAAAATTACTACTCATGAATATGGGAGTGAATACATACAAAAGTTCACTCAATTCGATTTGCAAAGCAGAAAAAACGCATTAATGTGTGAGCGTACGGTACGAGCAGAGACAACCCGTGGCTCGGGGGCCACATGTGGCCTTTGGTCTAATTTGTACAACAAAACTGTACAACAAAGAAAAACACAAAAAGGTATACAAAGAAAACGACAAAAAAAGAAAACACATACAAAATGGAAGAAAAGTACATAAAATACACAACATGCCTCCCAAACACAAAAGGACAACACAAATGCACAAAATAGAAGAAAAACACAAAGGAGAACAAAAATACACAAAATGAAAATGACTTAAAAAAAAACCCCATACAAAACGGAAGAAAAGTACACAATTTGATGAAAAAAAAAAAAAAACATTCAAATTGAGAACAAAAATACACAAAATGACTTTGAAATTAAAACCAAACAAACACAATAGAAGAAAAGTGCACAAATTGACACACAAAATCACAACAAAAATTCCTAAATTACCTACAAATCACACAAAAGGACTACGCAACTACACAAACAAACACAAAAAGGACAACAAAACTTCAAAATACGCATAACAAAAAATCTATACTACACAAAAACACACTAAAGACAACAAAACACAGGAAAAAAGGACAACAAAAACACACAGTGACTACAAAAACACACAAAAGGACAATAAAATGACAAAAATATACAAAAATGATTAAAATATACATACAAAAAAAACTAAAAGCCTTCGTTCTTTCCAGAAAACAAATTAAAATCACTGAAATAGTATTAGTGCATCTAATAAATACACATTAATACATACATATGTACACTTACAAAAGCAGAGCCTCTGATTTTCTGTGATAAACCAATGCAAAAACCTACCCAAATTACGGAATTATGCAAACTATTGAAAGGAATTGAAGAAATGTAACAGAAAACTAGAGGCTCTACAAAAGATAAAATAAACTTTGAAAAATGTTTAAATCTATTCATGACGACTGACTGATATGCTTGTAAGCTAAAGCACAGCCCCACATGACAATAACTTTCCAATGCTCATATTCAACAATCAAAGCAGATGTTAAAAGCCTTGTTACGTGTGGAACAAGATGCTCCTAAAATTGTGACAAATTTCATTTTCTAACCAATGGAACCAGTGCGGTCACGTTTTGTGACTCTTCACAGTTTCTCTACACACCTGCTGATTAAAAGAAAGCACTACGACGTGACATAAACTGTCATTGATTGCTGTATTGGGATGTTTCTATGAAACCACACCCACGCAAACACACAAACGACCTCGGTGAGAAAGTAGCGAGCGTCGTCTGAGAATCTGTTTCATCTGAAGCCATTTGAAATGCAGATCCCTCTTAACAGCAGTGCTACGTTGACAGCTTGGCAGGTGAGAAGTATGAGCAAAGAATAAAAAAAATAAATAAAAAATAGGCAAACAATAGAGAAGCCCGAGACTGGAGCCCATGTGTGGGTGTGAGAGAGAGTTCTACCAGTCTTTGGTGATGATCCGGAGACGCTGAGCTCGCACTCCATCTTCGCCGTTTCCCACGGATAGACGCTGCTGGTGTCCGAGTGGAAGGCGATGGAGAAAGAGGGGCCTGCAACGACAGCACAGACGCTATTATTGGTGGACAACGGAAAGTTCTGGAGAAAAAGCAAACTTGTACGAGATGTTTTAGAAGCTTTATGATATGCTGTCACGCATTGGATATAAAGGTTGAAATTAAAACACTCTTATTGACATAGTAGGAAAAGTTTCACGCATTGCATTGTGGGATGGGTTAAATACAGCTGTGACTCCTCCCACTACTTTTCAGGCTTGTACATGAAAGTTTTATTTCTGTTTTTACAGTTCTTTTAATCCTGTTGATGTTGACGTTTTGTTTGTTAGATGTTTGAAATAAACCCAACAAGTAAATTACATAATTCTTTGATTACTTGGTGACTTATTGTCAATAGGAGTAAATGGTAAATGTTTTTTTTAAAACTTCACTGACAGAGATCTCACACACACATCAGAACAGTGTTCAATGTTCTAACAAGAGTCTCCATAACCATAATCATGAACCACCTCCAGGCACTTCACGACTACCCCCGGACTGGCCAAAGTGGTGCAGTCCGAGGCAAGTTTGGGATTTAAATGTGGAGTGCAGAACGCAACCTCTCTCATGTGCAAATTCATGAGATCAAGCGTGCGGAGGGAAAACGAGCTGCGAGCGTTCTCGGTTGTGCTATTGGAGGCTTTCAGTGTACATCCAAAGCCATCTCTCATTACGTTTAAGACGTTCTGACAGTTTTCTCTTTGATGGCGGCGTCAGTGGAGTACAAACACTAGAGCTGCATAAACAGCACGGAGGTAAAACCAGTCATCCTAACTAACCCTGGTTACTTTGTTCTTCCAGGATTACCGAGAAGATCAAGCTTTAAAATTGTAAAGTCTTTTAAATAAAGACTTAGTGCTATTTCTTATCGCTTTCCCTCCATCATAAAACTACGTAAGCCCCAAACCAACTCCTCGTTTAACTTTAATCACATTTCAAATCCAACCTCAACCCATCTTCACTACAAGCGTCTCCTGTCATTTCTTAGTAATACAATAATATGGGTGGGTTAATGATGTAAGGCAATAAAGGCAATAAAATATGTAGTATGGGAACATATATCAGTAATGGTTTTTCATACATAATAGAAAACCAGTTTGTACAGCCTTGATGCGGCAGTAAACGACTACGCTGTCGATGCTTTTTATGTATGTAGTCGCCTTTAGTAACAGCAGTGTCATTTTCTGTTGAATTTCTTATAAAGCTAGAAGTGCATGGGTGCCGTTTGTATGTGTTGGTTCAGATAGTGGGCATCAGTTCTGTGTTGGCATGGTCATTGTACATTACACTTCTTGATTACCGAATAATCACATTAATGCTAACTCACTGTAAGATTAAACCTTGACAGAGCAGATTAACTAGTGTTAAAGTAGATTGAGTGAAAGTGTTCATTTGCATTAAGCTAATTCTGTTAGCCTTCTAATGAGATTTCACATTATTTGTTAGCATTAAGCAACTGAACTTTTTTTTTCAACAAACTATAGCCACAAAAACTTTGGTCATGTGACTGCTCTATGTTGATGTGACCTAAATTTAGTTTCATTAGGAATACTTGTACATCAATAAGGGTTAATATCGAAATTAGGCGTTGGAAGTTATCAGCTAAATAGTAAATAATGAAGATTTCTCTTATTGTAGACAAACTGAATAAAAATCCTCCTCCAACAGCATAAAAACTTTTAAATCAATATCTGCCTGGTTTTGGTTATTGTTGTGCCATTGTTGTACTGCAAGTGTATGAATTCAAAGAGTAATCCCTTGATTATGGGCGGGGCTCCTGAAGCAGTTAAGACACGCCCACTATATACAATAAAATATCTTAAGAACAATCTATGCCATGCAAACTAGTATTGCAAAATCAACAGTTGCTCCTTTTTATAAAAGGGGCGGGGTTTCAACTCATAGAAGGCAGTCACTGTGACATTTTGATGACAAAATACGCCAAATTGACTTAAATGTCAAGAAGAGTTGGACAGGAATCAATCAAGAACACAACTTCATACCAAAATACATTTGTTTTTAGCACAAAAAAGTGGTTTGGGGTTCAGTTACACTCCTTTCTCTTTCTAGGGTTGCTATTGCTAGTGGCTTGAGAACCAATCTAAATGTCCATAGGCCAGGCTTTTATCCTTGTGGTGCTTGGACGACAGGTGTTATGGTGTAAGTGGTGATCATTCTAACTGGTGACCAAAGGCCAAAAGCCTCCAGGTTGCACCGAGACACATTCACACATACTGTAAATAACTCTAAACAAGAGAAAAACCAATCAGGCATCAACGAGGACAGCCTGTCACTTTAGTCCTGGAATGACTCCCGTGAAAAACGATGGTAGCCTACACTGTAATTAGTTGGATAGTTGCTTATTTACTTGTTTATGCTGTCTTTACTCTAGACTGGAGATATCATGAGTTTCCTGTGGCCACACATTTATGTTGCTCTTCCTCCACAAAAATCTCTCTAACACTGAATTATTTATGAGTAAATGTGCTGCTGAGACTTTGGATCTCCGCGTATAAAAACTCAGAGAAGATCAGTGCGAAGGCAGAAACAGCCCAACATGTCTAAAACATTCAAGATCCAGCTGGAACACTGGGAGGGTTGCCAGTTCTGTGGATGCACTCGGGTCGCACCGGGGCCCACGACTGCGCAGCGCTTCCATCCCCTAAGGCAGGTTAGAGGAGAGGGCGTCTTCACAACTGCACAGCGTCAAGCATGAACGTTGTATGTGTGTGTTGTGAGGTCAGCTCAAAATGTTCAACTTGGATACACATTTTAGCTCTTGAACAATTTGCACACACAAACTGGCATGTAGCAAGAAAAGGAAAGCAGCCGTGCAGATCTTTGCAGATGGTTGCTTGGCCAAAGGGCTTCACTTTGAAGAAGTCCCAGAGAGAGAGGGAGAGAGGGGGAGGGACGGGCGGTGGGGGGAGACGAGTTAGTCGAACAGGGGAGGAATGATACGGCAGGAGATGGAGAAGGAGAAAAGACGACGTGATGCTGAAGGGCTTCTGCCTTCCCCAGGGGACAGAAGATAGTCTTCAGTTTATCCTCCGTGTTCTCAGACGTCAGATTCCTTTCTTCTGCCTTCACTCCTGGACTCTCCACGCATCCTCTCCAACACTCCCTCAGATGATTGGGAGTGTTTGCGCCGAAACATAAAAGCAAGAACTCACTTACTCCGATGTTGACAGCTGGACCGTCTCAAACTTAAAAGAATCTGTGTCACCGATCAGCAGAGGTGGAGGACTTTTAGATGGTTGGCACACTTTTGGATTTGGGAACTATGTTTATATCTCAACGCGAAAAACTGCTCTTTTACAGAAGCGGATAAGGGCCAATTGTGATGGAGAAAATTATTTTGGGCAAATCAAAAATAAAGTCAAAACATTGAGAATGAAGTTGAAATTGAGATTAAAGATGAAATTTTAAGAATAAAGTTGAAAATCAATGTTGAAATTAAGTCAAAATTTTGAAAATTACCTTAACAGTCGAAGGTTTCCTAATTAAGTCAAATGTACGGAAGCTGACAAGGGCCAATTCACCATATGACAACAAACAGCAGATCGTGGGGATCGATGAACGTATTAAACTATGCTTTAAAGTTGGGTTTAATAACAAAGAGATTCTTTCTTTTTTAGCTCATAAACACCTCGTATTCTCTTTAATGACTTTAAGGAGATATTGCCAAAAACGTACTCTCTTCAGAAGGAAAAACTCTTCAAAATAAGCTTCTTAACGGCACGTCCAAACACATTGTTGACAGGAAGTTAAACGAGTGCCTGAAATATTCGGAGCACTGTTCACTCACTGTGTGAATGAGTGATGATTAAATCTGTAGTTTGAACTCCCCGTCTTCACAAACAAGTCTCAACATGTTTGTATTTTTCTAAGCACGACAGGCTTGTCTATTATTTTAATGTAGAAGCTTCAAAATGCTTCCTTGAACCAATTTGTGTATATTTTACAGATTGGAAATTTAACTTTTAACTCAAAATTAAGTCGTTTTACAAAATGTTGTTGGACAACAGAGTCTGCAAAGTGCGCATGCTGATAGTTATGTAAATACCAATTCTGGCCAGAAGGGGGTTCTATTATGGAATACAGTGGTGTTTCAACTCAATTGGTGATTATATTGACTGGTGACTGAATCCGACCAGTACAAGTTTCAGAATTCAAGTCCGAACGTGTTCAAACCGATAAATTTTGCAGTAATTTATTTTACCCATACTAAAGTATATACTTTTAAAGTTACATGTTGCTACAGTGCACTAATTAACAAAATTACTTACTTTGTTTCGAACACGCATAATTCCTGCTTTACATCTATATTAATTTAGCAGACAAATTGCCTTTAAGCATTATTTTTTATTAAATTTTTGGCCTGAGAAAGATATTTTCTGTGAGTAAATACAGTTAAATACCTCGTGTTTAAAGTCTTTCTATTGCATATGCAGCCATTTATTCCCACTAGTAAACGTTACATAACAGAGTCTAAGTTGGGATGTCTTGAAGAATCCCTTTAAGCTACAAAAAAGGTCTAATATAACAACAGGGTTTTTAAAATGAACGTGGGCTTGTTTTATTTTGAAAAATCAATTTTCCCTCCTGTGAAGAACTTGAAGCTGAGATTACGCCATAGCAAGCAGAGGTTGGAGTGTTTCCACGGCTCTGTCTCCATGTATGTGGATGTTTGTGGGACCGTTGGTGAAACTAAGTGATTCCTTATAAGGAAGTCGCACTTTAAAGAAGAAATGTCTTCACATTTTCCATTAAGCAATAAAAAACAAAGGGTAAATAAATTAATGTAAACTTCCTTCATTTTTAACAACCGTCTTCACCCGCTTCCCTCTCCTTTTCACCCTTTGTCCTCGCCATCCCTCCCGCTTTCCTCCTTGTCGGTCCACTCAAACACCTTCCTGTTTTTGTCATCCTGCTTAGCACCTCCCTCCTCTTCCTCCTCTCCTTCTTCACCATCCTCTTCCTCCTGTCTCCCTTTTTTTTTTTTACCTCCGCAGCTCAAAGAAAGTTAAGTAGGCCAGTGGCTGTGGTGGGCGTCAAAGGGCTTACGGTGTGAGTGGTTATTTTTGTACACATTAGGAAGTTTATGTTGCTCATCATTAACACCGGGTGGGTGGAGGACGTGTTGTTGTTATTTGTCTGAAAACGCACCAGAAACATCTGCTTACACGTCTCTATTCTTAGCTCGCCAATTTCCAGCGTAATTGCAAGGACCAAACCCTTTTCTATTCAGGCGCACTTTTCCCTCACACAAAGTGAATATGTGATCGAAGGACGAAAGAGGCATTTAAATAATACATTTTACTACCATGTTAAAGTGGTTTTTCTGCACACTGTTATGCTCTTTGTACATCTTAGAAAGCAAATATTTATTCAGTAACCCTAAACCTGAAGGCTTACACACACAAACAATCAAGGGGAAGTTTGTTTAATTGAGCTCAACATGTTGCTCCTGGAAAACAGTTGAATCAGGTCAAAGGAAAGCCTTCATCTCACAGAAGGTATAACAGCTACTTTACTGATGTAGACAAATTAAGGAGAACAAAACAAGAAATTTTGATTTAAAGTCAAAGAAAACCCACGAAAATTACTTTCTTCAAACTTGTAGATAAGAACATAATTAGTTCCCTGAGCTGAACCAATCTCTTGGCCTGGGCCGATAATCGATAAATCAATTAACTGGACGGTAAATAAAATCAACTTGATAAATTTGCCGGCATCGGTATATTCTCATTCATACATATTTGGCAGCGTGCCTGTCGGTGGCAGAGGCTAGTGTTAGCAACAAATACTAAACAGCAGATAACTCAGTCAGTTTTAATAATTTCTCAGTGAACCTGCAGCGTAACTACTTTAAAATCGTCTCCCACCGCCAGGCAATCTTAGATTTAGGTAAATCAAACCGCTATAGTCCGTTAGATGCTACGGACCTAATACGTAGTTTTGGATTGCTACGCCGGCTACACCTACATCTTACTTGCGGCGTCCGCCAGCAGAGGACAAGCAAGTAGTGTGATTGGAAGCAGGAGCGGGCATGCCGAGCGGGGCTAGCAACCAAGCTAAGTATTTAGCGTTCCTCGTTTTTCGCCTCCAAACAGGCTGAATGACAAGGGGGTTCAGCCTCAGCACCTGCATGTTTGTTCCATAGCGGAATGAACGGGAGTAAACTAGAAACTATTTGGTCCATTCTGTATGGTTTAAGACTGAATGAAAACAAAACAGAATGAAACACGGGGAGGCGGGGCCACTGGCATTTTTGTTTACAAAGGTTCTAACTGGATTGGAAGTGTTCCCTGTTAATGAATGTACAACTGTATACCTCTGTGCCTCAATGTTCCATATCTATTGCAAGAACAATTTAGTTTTTTCGAGAGAGGCTTGATAAACCATTTTATTTATTGCTTTGGTTGCGTGTGGTTTTGCATTCAAGGTGTTTTTCTTCTTTTCTTAACAGAGACAGGGTCTATGTTATTGTTTTTGTTTGTGATATTTATTAAAGTGCAGTTTTTTTGCTAACAGAGGCTGAGTCCATTTTATTTTACTAGTTTGTTTTATTTGTTTAAAATATTTAAAAGTTCTTGACATTCCAATTGCAATGGTAAAAGATACTAATGAGAAATACAAGTAGAATGCATTTGAAATGGTGTACTTGCATTTTTATGGTATGTCATCAATACATTAGTGGTTAAATTGGTCTTAAAAAAAAAATCGACAATAATAATGTTTATCTGCAATAATTTGTGAGACAATATATCGTCCAGCAAAATCGGCCCAGGCCTAAATATCTCATTCTTTCTGTTTTAACAGATTTTCTACCAAAATAATGTTTTACTTACTGACTTCAAAACCTGTTTATGAATGTTCAGATAATCTGTGAGTGTAAAATGTCCTAAATGACCGCCACAGTCGGCTCGAGGACTCACCGTTTTCTTGAAAATTGATCCTGACTTTGTTGGACTCCGAGCTGGTGGCTTTGGTCCACATCTGTCCAGGCTGCTGTTTGGTCCACGCCGTGATGGCACACCAGTAAAAGCCTCTGTCAGACAACTGGACACCGGCCAGGCGGAACCGAAACTCCGCTGGGCCAAACTTGGTCAGCACTAGATTGTCTCTGTGTGGGTACGCGGAAACAGGAAGATGCAGTTGAAAATAAAATTTCTGGTATATTTTCACGGGGACTTAAGCTCAGGAATTTTGGGAATCCTCAAAAATATCAACTTTTAATGGTAAATATTCATTGGAATTCATTAGAAATTGGGAGTCATTTTTAAGTAACTGATGCTAAGATTTTAGGTGATGCTAAAATATATTTTTTCAACTATGTTTACCATCCCAAATTTAAATTTTGCCGTTAATTCCCATGGAAAAATTTAAAAATTCCCAGAAGATTACAGCCCTATTTAAAATATCATGTTTTTATAATTTCTAATGGATGCTCATATTTAAGTTTGGATATGATAGTTATTGAAAAAATTATTTTTAACCTCAATGGGACTTTTCCTGGATAAATAAAGGTTAAATAAAAATTTAAAAAAATTTCTGGTTTATGTCGACAGGAACTTAAGCTCAGGAATTTTGGGAATTTTTTAATTGCAATCAATAAATTGGAATTAACCAGAAATTGGGAGTAACGTTTAATCAACAAATGCTAACAATTTAGATGATGCTAAAATATATTTTCCCAACTTTATTTAGCAGCCCACCCTTATAATTCCTATGGAAAGTTTACAGTTTTGAAAATCCCTGGAATGTTGCAACTTGAGTTAAAATGTTATGTTTTTATTTGTATAATTTTGAACGGATGCTAATATTTATGTTTGTATATGATACAGTTATTCAGTTAATTATAATAAACAATTCCCATAAAAAGGTTTACATTTTTGAATATTCCCCAAATTCCCAAGCTTCAGTTCATGATGAAATTGAGCATAGATCTTCAGCCCAACATGAATGGCAATGCATTTAAAATAACAAGAAAAAGCATTTCACACTTGTTTCTGCATTAATCTTTAAAAAAGAGAAAAAAATGCCAAAGAAACCCTAATGCTTGATGTTGCCATCACCATGCTTTACTAAGAAATGTTGACAACACAAAAACTTTAACTTTTAGGAGATTTAGGCCAAGGGCTGCCCTGCCACGCCCACATATTAGGCCAATGATTGGCTTTGTGCATCTCCTTTGTGCTCCTGCTTCTTTGCGTACCTTCTGTTTGGGTCTGTGGCTCCGCCGTGCTGCAGAACGTTATCTGGGCTAAGGGTCATGATGGTCCTCACATTACCCTGCAGACTCTCCTGTGACTGGATGAGAACAGAGTATCCCGCCTCTCCAAGGTTCTCCGCGTTCACGGAGCAGCTCATTTCAAAGGTAGCCCCGCCCACAGAGGCTTCACGAATACGTTTGGCGATGACGTTTAGGGTCGGACCTGTAGGAGGAACCCACACACTAATCAGTTGACATTATATATCACAGGAGAGGTGGGGTGGGGGGATGTAGGGGGGTCCCTGAGTGAGGAGGTGATGAATGATTACAGCGCAACGCTTTACAGACACACAAATACGCACCGCTGCAGTGACATCATGGCTCAATTAGCTAAATTGGGGTCACGGGGTTCAACATGAGAAACTGAGCTCGAGAGGAAGTCAATGTGAGTGTGTGCATTGTGTGTAAAAATGCTGTGGAAACAGAAGATCTGTTGTGGGAGTTTTCTGTGAAGTCCAGGAAGGATGTTTGCATGTTAGAGCAGCGAGCTGCGTTCTATCCAAAAACACCTCAGAAATATGACCGTGACATGATGACAACATTTGTCACCTCGATGTAATAACAGGATTGAAATCAATTTAACATAGAAATCCGTCAAATGAGGAAAATATTGTGTAAAAAGTAGGAAAATTGTGTATATTATAATAATACCAAAGTCGATTTTTACTAACTTTTTCTGATTGTAATTTCACATATGACCAATAATGTAGAAGTAATTAGAAAAATTAAATACTAAACAAATATTTAAAATGAGAAAAATTAAATACTAAAATATTTAAAATGAGAAAAATTAAATACTAAAAAAATAATATTTAAAATGAGAAAAATAAATAGTAAAATAAATACAATGATACATATGAATGAATGAATAAAAAATAGAAAAAAATGATCAACAATAAATAGAAAAAACTCATAAAAAACACCAAGATAAATAATATTTAAAATAGAAAAATGTAAAACTTAATCAATGAATAATATTAAAAATAAAATACCTATGATGAATAAATACCTACAAAAAATGAATAATAAATAAATAGAAAAATTAAATAAAAAATAAAGAAAATGATTAAGAAATAATATAGATGTATAAATGAATGAATAGAAACATTGAATAATAAAAAATAAGTTGATGCATCCACTTGTGTGACCAACATTGACTGGCAGCCAATCAACAGTCAGAGAAAGTTGACAGCAGTGGCGTGCTAACAACAGGGTAGTAGAAGAAGAAGAAAGTTCCTACGTTTGGTGTCCCATCGCACGGCGAGTGCTGAGCTTCTGGCCTCGGCGGTCTTCACCAGGTCCCCCTGGCTGCTGACGCTCCACGCAGACACCGTGCAAACAAACTGGCCCATGTCCACGTCCTGCAAAGCAGCGATGCACAGCAGTGAGTCACGGAACACTGGTTTTACTGGTTTCTGCTGGTGTTTTTCTACCTGTATGCGAACAAATCGCAGGTTGAAGGTGTTGGGGTGGACTCTGCTCAGTGATAAGGCGCCGCTCTTTAGTCTGTCGGCATACATGGAGCCTGACACCAGGTTCCCACGCCCGTCCAAAGAACCAATCAGATGTGAGGTGCGTGCAGTGCCGCCAGTACCTGCAGCAAGAAAACCTTCAATTATTCTGTTTCTCTATTTTCCATGAATACTGACAACTATTTGTGAGGTTGAACAAACCAGGAAGTGGATTGTGCTCCCAGTCCACAGCCAATCTTCCTCCTGGAGGTAACTGGGTGATGTTGGTCACGAGGCACGTCAGCTCGGCAGGATCGGACGCCATCTGCGGGGTCACTGCAGCCTGCAGGGTGACTGTGAAGCTCGGTTCTACAAAATAAGAGCACAGAGAAGAGATTAGAACTTGGGCATTTGACACGAGGGCGATTACGGGTTGTTTTTAGGTTGTTTGTTGGAGTCAATTATAACTGAATTTGTGTAATTCATAAATAATAACAATTATGAGATATATTACATCATAACACCAAATGCCTAACAAGGAAACCAAGAGATGGAAAAAAAATTGGATCATTGATTTAAGACCTTGCATCATAAGAGATGTTAACAGAAGGCTAACACAAGAGGAAGGCTACGTTCTATGGGGTTATTTTATTTCAGCCTCAGTAATTATGATTAATTCTAATTTACCTTTTGTAATTCTGAACGTATGTACAATTCAATTGAAATGGATTTTTTTTTTTCTTTAATTGTAATTGGAAACTGCTTGTCAATGTAAACGTAATTTAGTTTTAATTGAGCATGGATAATTATATAATAATTGAAAAATGTAATTGACCCCAACACTGGTTGTTTTTTTTGTTTTTTTAACAGTTAAACCCTACAAAATTGGATCTTTAAGGGTGGTCTGTGATGAGTTGAATAACCTCCCTCACACACTGAGCTCCTGACCTACTAACTTTAAGATTAAGCAAAGCACCAACTGCTAGACTGGATTTACTGGCCAACAGCAATGACTCAGCCGCCAATCTTTCGCCTCCGCACCGCTCGCTTCGAACACACCAAAATAAAAGGAAAACATGTACCACTGTAGCTGATTAGTCCTAAAGAATTGGTGTATCTACAAATATTAATCTAATGGTAAAAGAGCTCCTGATACTTTGTGTTATTATTGCAATTTAATTTCAATCAATGGTATCTCTAACTCTGTTCTGTCCCTTATTTTCACTTATTGCTGTGCCTACAGAGATGTTGATGCAATGTATGCCAAATAGAGCTGGGCAATATATCAAGTTTTATTTTCTTTACACAGCTTATTTAAAATACTTGTTTTAAGGGTCACAGTTTTTACTACTTCTCAAAACAGCACGAAAAGCAAAGTTAGATGGATTTCTAAGTGTGTCCTAATCCAGATCTTCATCTAAACAAGCTACACTACAGAAGTCACTCACAAGTGCTGTCCCTTAAGAGGAGAAAAAGACTAAACTGGCACATATTGCGCCGCTGTTTGTTAATAAATGTCCCAGTGCCATTGTGTACTTTTTTCTCTTTTTGTGTATTTTGTTGTCCCATGTATTTTTGTTGTTCTTTTGTGTATTTTTCCAGTAATTTTGGACATCTTTCTGAGTCGTTTTGCGTAATTCTTGGTATGTATTCTGTTTTTGGATTTTTGTTGTCCCATTGTGTATTTTTTCTCTTTTTTTCGTGTATTTCTTTGTTTGTTACTACATTTTTGGGGTGCTTTTTTGTTGTTCTTTTATGTATTTTGTTGTCCCATTGTGCATTTTTTCTCTTTTTTTGTCCTTTTGTTGTCCTTTTGTGTATTCCTCCATTTGTTTGTATGTTTTTGTAATTTCTTTGGTGTATTTTTGTTGTCCTATTAAGTATTTGTGTATTTATCTGTTAATTTGTGTATTTTTTGCTGTTATTTTGTGCATTTACTTTTGGGGCTGCTCGTTGCAAGCTCTTTTTTTAAACCAATCTTAAAGCACCGTGATGCTATTTTAGCCTGTGTGGCATTTTGCATCAGCAAATTGAACCTAGAATTGTCCTTATGGTCAGACTTTATTTGACTTAAAATATCAAGATTTATATCGTATATCACCATTTTGAGAAAAAATATTGAAATAGGAATTTTGGTCCATATCAGCCCGAGAATCAACTGATGACATTGTGACCATTATTTCTGCTCTATAACAAAGATGTGAAGCAGAGTAAGAAGGGAAGTGATTTACACCCATCCGTGTACAACACAAACATCTCACGCCGACTCTTTTTAATTAATCCCTCAATCAACAGAGTTGAAATTAATTCTCTGCATCCACAGCGCTATAGGAGGGACTGGGCGGCCTCCAGAGAAATAATTCCCCGTCCCAGTAGGTGTTGCTTTAATCTGCCACAGCCAGGTTTGGTTTTCTCATCACAACAGTGCAGCACGAGCAGACAAATGCATTGCAAAGCAAAGCCTCCCCGAAATAGAGGTGTGTGATAGAGCTGGGCGGGGGGGGGGAAATAGATCTAAAAACAACAGTGTTAGCAGTGTGAGATGAACCGTGCATCAAAGCGTTAACAGTGTCAGGTATAGGTGGAGGAGGCGGGTACTGCTTTGACATCCAGATTGCACCTTTAACATGTCAAGGAACAGGAAACGAGAAACTCCCCCCCGTCGGACTGGCTGGCTGCTGTGAGTAGTCAGACACCAATGCACACAGTGGAGGTGCTAAAAATACGACGAACACGGGCAATGCATGTGTTGGGAAAATGATTTCACACACGCACACGCACTCTGACTCATGCATTGTCACCATCTGCTGTGAACACACACACACACACACACAATCACACTTGGATTCATATTTGAATGAAAGGGAAACTTAGCTGCTAATTAGCTTTGTGCTGCTCCGATGCAGGCGAGGATGACAACCCCCGAGAAACAATACCTCAGATTATTTATTCACACTTTTACATTTAAGCAGAGAACAATCAAACGCAAACAAGTGTACATTATGGTGAGAACAACTATGAAGACATCACTGAATAAAATGCACGCATGATCAAAAAAAAAAAAATTTGTCCAAGGATTTTTTTTAAGATAATTTCAACAATTTTGATTATTAATTCGTAAAAAACAAAAAAATAAATAAATGTTTAACCCACGTCGATGTAATTTTTTTAAATTGTCTTATTTTCTGTTGAATATTAAAAAAAATAAGCTTTAATTAAGGAAAAGTGCATTTTATTAAATTACTCAATAAAATAATCGATAGAATACTTGCTCTTTACCACAATATTTGATGGCTGGAGCCCTAAACTAAATGACAAAATATAAAGAAAAAAAATTATAAAAAATTTGCAATAAAGAAATACAAATGATGTGCTTTGATATTTGTTAGTGCTTTATTTATTTAGAACTTTATTATTACTTATTTTAAATATGTGATTGCGCATTTTATGGTATTTTTATGAGTTTTTAAAGATGAATAATCACAGTTTTTCTTCAAAGGGGGCGCAAGAGAAAAGGCTTGGGAACCACTGGTGAAACAATGTTTATTCTTAACTCACTCAGTGCCATTGACTAGATAACTCGTCATTTGCGTTTTTTCACGGGGGTTACTAGATAACACCCTGGCGGAGGTCCCTCATCAATATCTAAGCTGTGGGGTGTTGTACTGACCAACTGTGCCCTGAAAATGGCAGCAGTGTACCTTTAGATGAGAGAATAGCCACTGATGCTACCCAGAAAAGCAGGAAGAAGCAGGAAAAAGGGAGATTATGGCGCTACAGAGTGATATTGTGATGTATCCAGCAGCTCACAGCTCCACATACTCACAAAGAACATGCATGGACCTGAGTGGATTATTGATAATGTTGTGATCGTGAGATAAAACCATCAACTAACAGGGCTAAAAGGGTAATCCCTGCGTGTCGGGGGGAGGAGGGGGAGGGTGTGGAGGGGGGGGTACAAAATACCCCAGCCTGTGAGCCAGATAGCAAAATAATAGGTGACATGTGGGAGGTAGCAGCGCACCTTTGGATGAGAGATCATCCATGCTCCGCAGAGCTCAGAGGGAGAGAGGAAAGGCGTTTTTATGAGACAGAAAATGGCGCTACCTACAGAATTGACGTTCCCAGCAGCGCACACTCCACCAGAGCATGTGTGGAACTCATGGATAATGCGGCGATGGTGAGATAAAACAATAAAAAACCAGGGCAAGCAGTGACACTCTGCATGTCGGGGAGGAAGAGGAAGTTGCGTGTGTGCAGAATGACGGGAGAGGAAGTTGGAGGAACGCCACAATACAGTAAGAAATCTATTCAACTCTGACCCAGATAGCAAAATAATAATTTTGCCATCAAAAGCCTAGTCTCAGTGTTTTTATTTTGTTTTATATAAGGAAACAATGTTCAGTGTATGTACAAACATAAAATTAAGGGGGAATTAGTTACTTTATTGTGCTAATATTGCAGTGGATTGCAAATTAATAAGATATTTTCATGTTCTATTTTTTATTATCAACTACTCTGTACCTTATTTCCACTTATTATTGTACTTCCTTCAAATAAAACATTTTGTTTGTTTGTGCATCCAGAGATGCTGATACAATGTATGCCAAATATTGTTGTTTAATAGATGAAAATAAAAAAGAAGTATGGGAAAAGCGACTTTGGGCCTGAGCACCGCCTTCAAAATAAAAGTCTGTGTAAGCCTCGTCCAATCCTCTCAGCTATTTAACTACAAAGACACAAAAATAAAGTTTAATATGAAAACAAAACCTAAAAATAAAAAAAATAAACAAAAGGTTCGGGAAATACAGTCGTATGAGTCATTTAAAAAAAAAAAAAATATTCATAGAGCTGTATCGTCAGGTAAGGGCGAGTTAGTGACATATTAACCAGTTTTAATGAGTTGCAGGTGTGTTTCTCCTGTCAGGAACCCAGATGATGTAGAACCAACTGACACAATGTAACCATTAGATTTCTGCTATATAACGACCTAACGTAACCACCTCCTGTCTGACCCACACACATCGTCGGTGTCTTGCTGCAGCAAAACTGTTCCCGAGAATAGTCATTAAAACAAGTTTGAAAAAGAAGAAAAGGCTCCGTGAGCGCACGGCTCCGTGAGGAAAATAGGTCAGTGTTAATAAAACAACCAAACTCCTCTGTAGTGTGAATTCAAAGGTAATGGTTTCCAACAGCATGACAAGATGTAAATGTAAGGTTCAGCATCATGGATTTCACTGTAGCCGATCAGAAATTACACATCCAACTGATTTAACCATGTGTTCATTTTGACAGCAAATTTTGATTTAGATCAAGTCCAAATTTCTCAACTAAAAAACATTAGGAATTTAGTCGACCAAATCTGTTACAGATATAGTTGGATAAAATAAAAAAGCACAAGAGTTTATGGGATAGTATTAATGTTTGTAAATACAAACAGACAGATTTGATGTCATTAATGCGTACGTACATGATCACGCAAGTTCTGATTAGATCTTGTCCCATGTCATGTGACCAAATTACTGTTCAGTTTTTATCATTCGACAAATATTTATATATTTTTTTCAAAATAAATCACAGTCTCGTGAATGTCACTCCAGTTGACAAAAACTACGATACATTTTTAGTAAACAGAACTAACTGGATTTGGCGCTATATAAGTAAAGTTACATTTCAGCGAGTTAAAGGATTGTGAAGTAACGCTTAAACATGCAAAACATTACAAAAAAGATGCTGCTGCCATTCGTTCCATCTGAGAAACGGGAAAACTTAAATTTTTTTTTTTTTAAAGCTGCTGGAGACAATATTAGTCTTTTATCTGATTCTTAGGCATTTTACAGGCCTCGTCGATAGATCATTTGCTTGGGGAAAAAAAAAAAACACAAAACATTTTACTCATTGCATTGTGGGATGTGAAGTCATAGGCGTGTTTTGCCATCATTCTTACCAAAACTGTCATGTTTGTGGTCATAATGAGCTGCTAAAAATAGCCTAAAATCATTGAATGCAGAGCTAAAAAGTGAAATCTATCCATGTGAACTCTCTCAGGTGGCACACACACAGACACACACACACACACACACACACTACTCTAGTATCAAGTAGGTTGTCAGCACACATGGCCCTGCTTTCAGCTCTAACACCTGAAAGCACGTGGGACGCCCTGGCTTCACGGCTGAGTGCAGGCGTACACGTTGGTTCACAGTTGTGATAAGAATCAGATGCTCCTGCCACACTCTGCCAACACGCCTCACGTCTCGCAGGGCGAAGAGGAAGCACAGACAAACGCTGGGTCTCACCTTCCCAAATCAACATATCACCCAGGGCAACAGCTATTATCCGACATCAACGTGGTAAAGGGTGAATATTGAAGATTAAAATGAAAAACAGCGTAACAACATTGGGAACTAGAATAAAAATCAACCATCAGCAGACAGGAGCCACCATGCATTGCCACACATTACGCATGCAGCAGCAAAGCCCCCTCATGCAGCCTCAGACAGAGAAACAATCTCATCAAAAAAACTAAAATATGAAATTCAGCCAAACATTGTAGAGTTCTGTGCATTGTTTCAACCCCTTCGTATTTAAAGTTTTTCACTTTAAAGATTTTTTTAATCATATATTATTCCTGAACAAAGTGGGTAAAATTCAGTGACACATTTCACTGTTGGGCTACATTGTATCAGACATTATATTAATATGTTTTTTAAGTGTGCAGGAGGTAAATGAGTGAGGGGACTTGGGAACAACTGCTCTACATTACACCAACAGGACCACCAAAAACACCTTTATCTTCCTTTTAAGATACTTTTACTTTGAAATCAAACTGAGCATGCTTAATAACTTCCTGTTTCTTAATACGGTAACAAAATTGATAATTCTGCTGCAGTGCAAACCAAAGCAGAAGCAGGATGTAGCTGACAACGAGCCTGCGGGAAAACCAATCCATAATCCTCAAAATAACAACAGACAACTGCATCAATAAGAAAACTAGCAGGTCTCCTGTTATTAAACCCCCCCACGGTGCAGAGAAATCCTAACCATGCACTACTTTTAAGGAGTTTAGAGGAAGCAAATAGTTTTCTCACAGTTTTCTCTCTCATTAGGAAGACACGGCGGCCCTCGGGGTGCCTGCTGCAGCATCTCAGCGTGTCCTGTCAGTCAATGTGAAGGGTTGAAGGCCAATCACCCCCAGCCCTCTCAGTGTGAAGGAGCAGCTGAACTCCAGAGGGTCCCTCATGGTACAGAGTTTTTCCTTGTGTCGCAGCACGACACCAGCCATGCAGCAAGGCTCTCTGATCCCCGCCATCGCAAAACACTCAAATGTTCCTCTTTATTCCAGCATTCTGAGCCGCTGCTGAGGCTAAAATGTCCGCTGAAATTCAGCCGGACTTCAATGTTTCTGCGTAAACCCTGAACATTAACATGCCCTATTGTTTTGCTGCAACCTTCAGTTTGGGAAAAATACCATAAATGTGTTGGGAAGTCACGTCGGCAGAGTTTTGAGTGAAAAAAAACTCAAGGAATCACTGTAAGAATGAAGTAAATACACTTTAATGCATCCAGCTATGGGACTCCACAATGCAATGCGCAAAACTTTTGACAATTTAAAAAGAAAAAAAAAACCGCGGGGAGATCTATACAAACTTTTAAATGGAAAATTCAAACATTTACATGGTAATGAGCAAATGATCTTTGTTTTTTTTTTTTTTTTAAATCTATGAGTCTGACACTATGTCTGTTTTCTAAATGGCATACTCAATGAGTATATACTGTCTATTATATATTAAGTATGACTGAAGTATACTTCCAAGTTTCCCAAGATGCATTTTGAACAAACAACGACAAAAACCTGAAGCAAACTGAGACTAAATATCTTCTGAAAACATTTTAAGTGAAAAAGTGACCAAGTAGAATATTAACATGTGCTCATTTGATCCAAAAAAATTGCTGAAAACACATTTCATGCAGATGTTTCGGGGATTTTCATAGCATTGTGCGACTGACAAAACTTCTGTTTAACTTTAAAACAAGAGCCCTATTTACAAAAGTGTTTAAAAAAAACTAATGGAAGACTAGAAGAGACGCTTTTATTTTGAAAAGTGGATGTTTGACTTTTAGCTTGAAGCCGGTCCCAGGGCAATTTTACGTTCCGCTTGCAATGCATCATAAGGCGGTTGAGTATGACAAGTGTGCCCACCGTGCATACTTAAAAAATACATCAGGGTATTTCTCACGTACTCAATCTATTCATACTATCTAATGGGAATGCACTACATACTTCTGATGTCCAACTTAGTACGAGTACGTTAGTAGGCGATTTCAAACACAGCCTATGACTTTATCTGATAAAAAAAATATCGTCTCAAGCAGCTTTCATTTTAAGAAAAGTTCGGAGGACACTAAACTTCTCGATTGAGCTTTAACCCACTGCACACAACACAGCTGTGTTTACACTGTCTTGCAACACTTTAAGTGCTTCACATGCAGCAGTTTCCCTCTCCCCAGGAATGCAAATATTGTAAAAAAAAAAAATATTTCATCAACCATTAAGCGTTGAATTTATCTTTTTATTATGAAGGCCACTGAGGTCTACACGCAATAGCAAACAGTGTTTTGATAATATTCAAACAGGTAATAGTGAGTTTTCGTTGGTGGAGGGACGCTCGCAGAGTGTAAACGTATTTTTAAACCAATTGCAGAGCTACTGATGTGTATGCGCAGTGTTCAAACAAGAGTGTGGAGAAAATGTAAGAAGCCATATGATTGGCTGACAGCAAACACACCTGATTGGCTGATGAGTCTGTCTATCAGTTTTATCAGCCAATGGTGACATTGACCCGTGACATCAGGGCAGTCTCAAAATTCACCACACACACTTCTCTCACAAATGCACAGAGGTTTCACAGCACAGACGCAGTTTGTAAATACACACTCAGCAATTTGCATTATCTGTGGATTTATATTACAAGTGTGCCTCAAAATAATATTTGTGAAGTAGAGCGTGTGCATTTCAGTATTTATATTAGAAGTTTGCATAAAATATATATTTGCGAAACAGATCGTGTGCATTTGTGAATCTGAAATACAACTGTGAAACAAAGCGTGTGCATTCGTGAAAAACCCTGCATGAGTTCATTCATTATGATACTGTTCTGATTCCATAGGTTTCCTTCAATAATAGAAAAAACAATCACGTTTCTATACTCCACACAGTCCATTCCGTGAAGGGAAAAAGTCACGAGTTGTAAAAAGTCATTAAAAAACATCCCTCACACCCACATTGACTGTATGCGTGTGTGCATGCGTGCTTAGGGGAATGTCGAAACAAGCAATCCAACGCTTGGTGTTTCCTGCGAGGCCGTGAATATAGCAAAGCATCGTGGGAAGAAGGGGCAAATTCAAGGCCGTTCATCAACTGAATGGGAACTGAGTGGATATGAAACACACAAAGTCACACACACACATTCACAGAAATAGTTTAGGCTGCAGCGGAAAAGGAAGATATATGTGAGCTCTGGTACAGCGAGTTAGATTGTTGCTCTCCTGGTGTATGAAGGAATGAGTGCCCTCAGGCCAGAAAATGTAGGAGTCCTATGAGTGAGAGCGGCTTCAATATGTGGGAAACGCACGCGCAAACGCACGCACACGCACACGATTGTATTGTATGGATGGACGTCATTGCTGGCTCTGTTAGTGCCCGTCAGGCCTCGTTGCTGGTATTTCTAAATGTCACACTAATCCTCCAGGCTTGAGGAGTCTCTGTCTTAGAGATGCTTGTTATTTTAACCAAAAGCCTGTTGACAAAAGCATGTCGCGCACACTCCTGTGCCTAACAAGGCTGATCACGTCCACGCGTCCCACTCGGGTGATCACTACAAGCGTCGGCCAGATTGGTCACACCCCCCTCTACCAAACATCTGCTTATAGCAAAACCACCAAACTGCACATTTAAAAAACCAAAACCAAGCAAATCTGTAAATGACAGGGTTTTTCAGTCCTTGCCACCTTTTCCTTAATGTAAGTGTTCACTGCTGCCATCTATTGATATGTGAGGGTATTAAATCACGCAGACGCATAAACGCGCAGATCCTCCATAATACAGATGGCAAAATAATTGCATTTTGTGCCATGTTGATTGTGAAAACACGTCTTTGATCTGATCAGGTGAAACTGTAAAGTCGTACACGACCCGCAGTCGCATCGCTCACAACACATATTTGGTGGGTGAATACATGCAAAGCTTGACTTTAAATATACAACACAGAATAATGCTACTTACCTAATAATATCAAGCAAATTGTTTCCTTTTCAAGAAGAATTGGCATTTATTTCCTTCAGATCAATTTTGCAAAGTAGAAAAAGATTTACTCCAAAAACATACACAAAATGGCAACAAAATTACACCAAAAAATACAGAATAAAGAACAAAAACCAATGAAATCTTTTGTTCTTTCCTGTATTAATGATGTGAATTTTGTGATAAATGTTGCTTTAATTGAATAAATATTACTGGTGTGTACTTATGAGAAGCACATACCAGTAATGTAAATCCAAAACTAATCTGGATCTGAAGCTGAATATTGACCCAGTTGAAAGTCAAAGCAACGCTACACAAACAAAGCCGAGCTGGGATCTCTGCTGAGATATCAGATATCAGCTAAAGGCTCAGGCTCTGTTGAAGGTCACCAGTGACGGTGAAGGTGTCAAACGCCATCTGTAAACAACAAACACTGTTCAACGATATTAAGAAATGGCAGCAGAGTTAATACTTATCAAGCCAGGTTATATTGCTTTTACGGATAAATCTAGTCTGCGCTTGTAGCGATGCAGTCATCTGCCAATCAGAGTATTTCAGACACAGACAAGTGTAAAATGTCATGTCTTCCTTATGCAAACCAAGCCAACGGCAACAGAATGAACCATAAGGTGCCAAATCTCACAGAATATGAAGAGATTTGCGTGCCAACAACATTTGAGCATCCAATAAATACTTCCTGCGACTCTTTGATGCCACACATATCTGGCATTCATCGCCTCTGAACTCCTCAGGGAAGTGCTTCACAATCATTCTGTTTTTGATCCAACAATACTTCAGCCAAGCAGCACTAAAGCCAAACAGGGCTCTATAAATACCATTAAAGGACATTTGTTCTCATCTTAAAATGGTTTGAGTCTGAAAAAGAAACTGTTGGATTTTCCAGTATGCGCTATACTTTCAGTTCCTCAAAAAACTTACTGGGAATTCCCCATAGTGTTGAATAGAGAACAGTAGATTGACTGAAAGCGACTACGCAACCAGTATTTATTTATTCATTAAAGTGAGCGTTGGTTAGGAAAACTGGGAGTTTGTAGGAAATTCAGCAGCTCGCCTTTTGATTAGTCAGGATTGATCAAAAAAATATGGGATATAAGAAAAAGTACGCCAGTCAATTGTAATAAAATCTGTAAAAAAGTCCGAAAATTGTACAATTCTACTTTATATAGGGACAGAAAGCTTCTGTGGAGCTCCATCTTTGTTTTCAGTATGAAAACAGAATGTGAAAGTGGAGATCAAGCCTTCATTCTTTGGATCCTTCAATGTTTGCTCTTGCATTTGTATTGTTCACCCAAAACAGGAAACATAAACCATTACACTAAGCTAACCCAGTGCCCAATACATTTAAGTTTTACTGTACCGATGAGCTGTTGCTGCAATCAAACCCTCGTTTTTACATAAGGTTAGTCCCAAAGTCAATGTTATTCTTCTTGAGTGATTGATTATATTTTATCAATCCCCAAGGGAAAATTCAGTTTCAGTTACATCACAACCAAGAAACATGAAAAGACAATAACATATAAGATGGGGGGACAGGAACGGGAGAACTGTGGAGCAGCCAGCAGCAGGGCGGCGCTCCATTTCTTAGATGAGAAATATGTAGGGATGTAACGATTCATTCAACTCCCGATACGATTCTCTCACGATTTATTTTACAAAATGGGACTGTAGACAAATGATGATTGAAAAATACTGTGCTATTTTCCTTTTATTTTTCATTGTCAAAAGAATCCCTTGATAAACTATTCAAAACAATGTAATTTAACTAAAAATAAATCTTCAATGAAATAAATAAATAATACAAATGAAGAAGAAGCCTATTAATTTAAATTCTGGTTCTATAGTAAACAATGCAAAACTGCATAATAGTTCTTTTTCTTTTTAAAAGTTCAACTGAAAATGTATTTTGTGCCTTAATAATTGGACTTAAAAAACCAGTCTGCTTTGTATTTACGTCAGATATTTGTTTGGACCAGTACCCCAGTGGTCGGTTGGCATGCAGCTATTCTGTGCAGTGAAGAAGAGATGCTATGCTAGCAGACAGAGCTAATAGAAAAACGTGACTCTTACAGATATTCTTTCAGTGCTAAAGGGGTAAGGAATCATTTATGAACATGTTTAAGAGTAGAAGGCGGCCAGAAAGAAAGTAGTAGCAAATTCCGCCTGCCGCTTCAGCATTTGGACAAGAGAAGGATAAATATATAGCTCTCTCTGCTGTAGAAAAAAAGTACTGCGATTCAATTTTCAGAGAATCGATGTGAACTGTGATACCTATGAATCGATTTTTAACTGCCTTGCGATTAATCGTTACATCCCTAGAAATATGGAACAATGGGTGAGAAGAAGAGAAGAAAACCGTGAACATGAACACTGTGTTCATGTGATTTTCAGCTAGCGTGACAAAAGTGACAAGCAAAGGTGAACCAAGTCAGTGACTCCCTGACTCGTTTCTTCTCGGTGATATGTACGTGTTCTCTGACTGATTAGCGAGTTGACTACATTGGACAATTCCTGTTGGGATCAGAGCATCGCACACGGATGCCCACACACAGCAGTAGCGTACCCGGAGGTTGCAAATCGCAGGACAGGCATGACTAATCAATCGTCCTTGCTGACGAGCGGATTAAGAGATCTTTCACCTGGAGACTCCAGATTCATCCGTAGCACAGAACGGAAGCCAATCACAGTTGAAGCTTGTTCCTGTCAGATCATCCTCCGACAAAAACCACTTCAATGTCGCAGCCAACGCATTACGAGAGCACAAACCAGAAAATCATTTCCATCACTTGCATCCCAAAAGCAGAAATCTAACATTACCATTGAATGGTCCTTTAGCCTAGAAATAATGATTATCCCGAGCAGCAGCGGGAAAAACAGAAGAGCAATGACGATAAATAGGAACCGCTGATGATTCTCAGCTGCATATCACAATGGCATTTCCCACCTTTTCCACCCGCGTGGCCTAAAGCAACGAGCAACCTGCGGCTCGCAGTGCTCGATGAAGATAGAGTCTGTGAGCCGTCTCAGCACACACACAAAAGCTCAGAGAATTCAGAAAGCTCGCTCTCACCAGAGAACATCCAGCTTCTGCAGGAGGAAAACATTATGTAAATGCTTTAAGTTCATAAGAAAACCCCCAATTTAAAACGTTTTGTTTGTGATGTAACTAAGCTAGTTGACATTTAAAGACTCTTTAAAGAGAGAAATGGTACAATGTGCTTGACTTAACTAATTGTTAAATGTGTATTAAGTCTGCAACAAATGAAAGACAAGGACATACTGGAATTGTATGGAATTTTGGTTAATTGCAGGTCATTGCGTTCCGTCTTACAACAACAAAAACCAGTCGGTTGGTGAAAACGGACCAAACGTAACAAGGACCAAACTGTACCCATAGATTTGGTGCGTAGTTCTGTACGTGTGTTTAAGTGTTGTACGACCGTCAGAAACCATTTATCCTCTTGTCAACTTGAAAACATGTAGGAATTAAATCAACAAAAAGTAAAAGCGCTGCCTTTCATTCGTATGAAAAGTTAAAACTTTGTCAAACACTTCAGTAAAGCCCCTGAGACGGAAACATGCCTCAAGGTTTTGGGAAAATATCTCGCATTTTCACAATATTTTACCATAAAAACTGTGGTTAAATGTGGAATAAGTCTTTGAAAGGTATCAACAAACCAACTTTTTATGATAGTACAAACTCTCGCGCTACCAAATCCCGCGAGACTAACCAGCACCTTTTAAGCCCATAAGATTTGGCGCAATTTCGACTTCTTACTTACAAGATTTATTTTTGGCATGTGTTGGGGATGTTTAGTTTATTAGTGAGTACATAAAATAAGGGAAAGCTGATTAAACTGAAATAAAAGAAAAAGGAATATCGGCCACTTTCCAAACCTTTAACCACAAAGGCAACAACATGCTTGAACTACGCTTTAAACCAAGTCTGTTTTTAGCTGCAAACAATCTGTCAGCAAAGCTAATGTACCACATACACAATCATCAGAACTAATAGAGGTACAACAATACGCCTTCATTGTATCAGACCTCTGATAGTAGCCATACTCACACCCACACAAAAAAATGTATATTTAGAAAAAAGTAAATTAGTTGGACCGAGAGTGCATGTAGTAACTAATAAAAAGCATATAATAAATCACAAATAATGTTTGGAGATGCTTGAGTGTGTAAATAATATGATGAACAAGAAGAAAAAAGGAAAAAGAAGAAGAAAAATGGATCCAGATCAGTTTGTTCAGATTATGAGGCAAAATCAAGTTTTGGCTTCAAATCTATGCATATTTCCCAACAAATATGACAAATTGTAAGTTAGGCAGTTATGACAAGATTAAATAAGTGTATCAAAGCTCAATCCACTCACTAATGTCAGACACCGTCACAGTTTGGGGGCTGGACATCTTCTCTGCCGCCATGTGCCACCGCCCTCCACCTCCCACGCTCCTCCCTTCTTTCTCCACGAAGGCTCGTGTCCTGCATGTGTACGCCCCTCCGTCCTGGTCGCTCACGCCCCTCACAGACAGCCTGTACTCTCCAGCGCCAGTGCGCTCCAGACTGGCCTCGCCCCGCTTGGCCAGGGCAGCGCCGTTGGACGTGTTGGAGATCACCACCCCGCTGCGGTCCATGGTGACGATCTCTCGCCCGTCGGCCAGCCAGCTCACCTCCAAGGCCAGGGCGGCCAGGTTGTCGGCGGCGACGGTGCAGAAAAGGGTCAGCGTGTCGCCGGGGGAAAGGATGAGAGACGAGGAGGAGGAGGAAGATGAAGCCTTCACGCTGAGGGAACGACCTTGAGAAAACAGAGAAGACACTTGATTAATAAACAAATTATTATCACAAGCAAACAAATTAAACAAATCAACTAGGGCTGGGCGATATGGACCAAAACTCAAAATAACGAACTCACATCAATCATTTTTGGGACAATGTAACACATTTACACACTATTGATCCCTGGAAAACGGGTGATTAGCTAATGAATAAATGTCAAATTTTGCCATAATCACGTTTAAAATCTTGCGTTCTGCAAGGCTGGGCAATATGGACCAAAACTCGCATCTTGATATTTTTTCTCAAAATGGCGATATACAATAAAAATATCGATATTTTTGACTAAATAAAGTCTTACCAGAAAAACAATTCTTAGTTAAATTTGCCACACAGGCACATTTAATAATAAAAAGCTGCACAATATGTGCCACTTTGGGCTTTTTCTCCTATAAGGGACAGCACGTGTGAGTGAGTGAGTTCTGTAGTGTGGCTTGTTTAGGGGAAGGTCGTGTTTAGGACTCACTAAGCAATCCATCTCACTGTGCTTTTCATGCTGTTCTCAGGAGTAGTGAAAGCAGTGACTGTTATATATATATATATATATAGGCGATATTGTAAGTTTCTATATCGACAAAATAGAAAACTCGATAAATCTTCAATCTCGATGTATCGCCCAGCCCTAAAATCAACCCAAAAAAAAAAAAAAACACCTCAGACCCTGATGGACATAATCAGGGGTTTACTTTGGCTTTTCCTTAAACATTCCTGGACGAAGACGACCGAGGAGAAATGTACAAACTCATTTAATGTAGATAAGAAACAGCAGACTGTAGGACACAATGTCTCTACGGTGTCTGGGATTGGACAAAAGACACAAAGCCGTGACTGTTTGACTTTTCTCATCCTATTTACTCGGCTCAACGGGTCAATATGAAGAGGCTGCAACACAATGGAGCTGAGATGTGTGTGCGCACACGTGTGTGTCTCATCCCTGGTTTTATTACAAACCGCTGGGTGTTCCTCAGCACTTAAGAGGATATGGCAACCCGGAATGATATTAGATATGGTGACCAAAGCAACCACAGTGTGTGTGTGTGTGTGTGTGTGTGGAGGCCTCCCTCAGGACGGAGCAGGACAGGCAGGCAGTGAGGGTCACTAACCCTCTGGGAGACTGGAGAAAAAGACAAGAGTCTCCCAGACTGGAGGACACCTCAGATATAAAGACGGCCTCAGAGCGCAGTGGGAACTCTCCCACGTCCTTCGCTTCATATTCTCCTCACACACAAACACACTCTCTCTCTTTTATTTCCAACAATCACAGACAGGATTAGGATTATCTACTATCTCAGAATGTGTGAGGAATGTGCACAATCGCCCCCAATTACGATAACTTTGGCGACCGGCTCGGATAGTCAGAGTGATGGCGTACTAGTGAGCAGAATGAAAGATGACCTTGAGCTTTAAACGACCATGAAAACACCAAAAACCGATAAAAAAAAGTGGTAAAAAAAAAAAAAGGTTCAAAAAGGGTGTCAATATTGGCTTAAAAGTGGCAAAGAACTAGTTTATACCGGCAAATATTTGACATGACAAATTGTGAACGTGGTTAAATTGGCAAAAATAAGCATGAATTATGGTGAAAGGAGGTTAAAAGTGACAATAATGGGTCAACATGTGCAACATTAGGTGGAAAAGTGATGGAAAGGGTTTATAAGAGGCGAAAAATGTCTTGAAAAGTGAAAAAATGTGAAGAAAAGGTATTGAAATGTGATAAAGTGGCAGAAATGGGAGTAATGTCGTTAAAAAATGCATTAAAAGGAGCAAAAAATGGCAAGAAAAAGTGAAAAAATGGGCTCAAATTGTTAAGAAAATATTGCTAGTTTCATAAAGGCTTTAACAAACTCACTCAAATGTTTTGGATATTTTGGGGTTTTTGTTGCTAAAATCTACGTTTTTAGTTTGCACGGCATGCGGTCCTTAAACCAAACCAATAGCCATCATTCAAATTGGTCAAATTGGCAAATACAATGATTCAAATCAAAGGCGTTTCTCACCTGTAGGCGTGACGCCGACAGTCCCCATCTCTTTCGTACTCTCCACTATCTTTATCCACTTCCCTCCGTCTTCGTGCGTCCACTCGGTCCCGTTGCATTCGTAAATCCCCTCGTCCGACGTCGTCACTCGAGTGATCACCAGCTCAAACTTCCCGTTCTGCCCAGGAACCAATCGGATGCCTCCGTCGGCGTAACGGCGGGCGAACCTCGTCCCGGTCACCACGTCTCCCTGTGGACCAAATGTCAAAATCTCCTCCGACACCGCCCCCCTCTTCACCGACCAGGTGACGGACAGGTAGGTGGGGTGGGTGAGTTCCCGGGTGACGTTGCAGGAGAGGGTGAGGTCGCTGCCCTCGGAGACGGCCGGGGGTGGGGTTTGGGGCGACACTTTGAGGGTGTTTGGGATAACTGAGGGGAGAACACAAAGACGTGTGTTAATATTCAATCAATCAGCAAGTAATGCCCGTTTGTGTAGAAACCACATTCATGTCAGAACTTAGAACAATAACCAACCTAGAAAGAACAAAGGGTTTGTGTGCATTGTGTATCATGTGTGGTTGTTGATGTTTTTATGTCATTTTTGTTGTCACGTTGTGTATTTTTGTTGTCGTTTTAGGTTTATTTCTGTCATCCAAGTACATTTTTGTCATCATTTTTTCTATTTTTGCTGTCATTTTGTACATTTTTTTGTCATTTTCTATATATATATATTTGTCATTGTTTTAGAATCAGAATCAGAAATGTTTTATTTGCCATGTACAGTTTTAAGGACAGTACAAGGAATTTGACTTGGTGGTTGGTGCACAAAACAAACAACAAAAAGAAAAATTTATGTGGTTTTCTGCCATTTAAGGACATTTATGTTGTCATTTTTGTGTATTTTTCTCATTTTTTTGTACATTTGTTATTGTGATTTTGTATATTTTTCTGCCATTCTGTGTACATTTCTGTTGTTTTGTGTGTTATGAGTCCTGTTGTGTGTTTGGAGTCATTTTTTATGTATTTTTGTGTACTTTTATGCTACTCTTTTGGGCTATGTTTTGTTGTTTTTGTGTATATTTGTCAATTTGTGTATGTTTCTGTTAGTTAGTGTATTTCTGGAGTCATTTTGTGCCTTTACTTGGGGGAATTTTATTTTGTCATTCTACTATAGTTTTGTGTTATGAGTCATGCTGTGTGTGTGTTTGAGTCATTTTGTGTATATCTGTTGTCTGTGCGTATTTTTAATACAACTTTGTATGCTTTATTGAGTTATGTCTATTTTTGGTTATTTTTCTGTATGTATCTGTTATTTTGTGTGTTTTTAGAGTCATTTTGTGTATATCTGTTGTCATTTTTGTGTACGCACCTGTCATTTTTTGTGTTTAAGTTTTTTTGTGCCTTTAAATCTGGGGCCGCTGTACCAAGCAATGCATGCATGTTTTTCTACTACAAGATTAAATGTGTACCCCTGACTTTAAAGCCGCAGCCACAGAAAACGTATAAAAAAGAGATTGTCTCATAATTCCATGTTAAATGGAAGTATGTGCTTCAGTTTTCATGTTCAACAGAGCAAAGAATGACAAAATCATTGATGTTTAACAACAATGTTACACATTAATGATGTGTGAATATGGTTTGAAATCAAATAGGAAGAAGAAGTGAAAAACTGTGTGAAACAGAGACAACAGTGCAGCACCTATTTGTGAAAATAAGTGCAGCGGTGACTTCACACAAACACCGACTGTGCTTTAATTGGCTGAGCTCCAATAGCTGGGATCTCACAATGTGATGAATGACGGTCAACTTTAGCCACCAAGCATTCTCAGAACACGAAGAACAGACAGCAGCGTCGATACAAAACATCTGGCAACAATGCATCTCTGTCTGTTTCAGCTCCAATCCCACGATGAGCTAGCCTTTTCTTGTTTATCTACATTTAAAGTCGTCTACAAATCTTATTTTCTGAAGAAATGGGCAATTTTTATTCACAGTGGGGGCCACAAAAATGTGATCATTTGATACTAGGGCCACATTATTAACATTCATGTCAGAATTTAGATTAATGACCAAATTTGAGCCTTAACACAGGAAGGAACAAAGGAGGGTTTGTGCGTTTTGTTGTCCTTTTACATTTCTGGAGTCTTTTTAACATATTGTTTTTAGCTTCTTTTTTTGGTGCCCCTCTTCTGTGTTTTTGGAGACATTTTGCATATTTTGTAGTCATTTTGTAATTTTTTGTTTTATTTTTGTCAGAATGTGTTTTTTTTTAGTAATTTTTGCATATTTTAATTATCGTTTTAGAAACTTTTCACTTAATTTTGTACGTTTTTGTAGGCGTCTTGTGTGTTTTTAGAGATATTTTGTCTATTTTGTTGTCATTTTGTGTATTTTTGTTATCGTTTCATATACTTTTCAGTTATTTTTGTGCATTTTAGTTGTCGTCATGTGCGCTTTTGGTGGTATTTTGTGTATTTTGTCGTCCTTTGGTGCATTTTTCACAGTTTTACATGTATTTTGTGAATTTACTTTCGGGGTCACAAAAATGTATCCGAGGGCTAAATGCAGATTTTTCAGCGAAAATTCTAAATTTTGCAGAAAGTGACCAATATTCCAGTGTGATTTATATTAAATTATATCAATTTATTTATGTTTTTTGTGTAAAACACACTTGAGTGTCAAATTCAACCTTTCTTTCATCGTCCACTCCTTTTTTTTTTTTTTTTATGCCCATTTGGTTTTGTTCCAAATCCACAACTGTGACATTGGAGTCTAAACAAATGCCTTTTGCTAATGCTTTATAAAAATCTTAGGCACAAAAGCGCCTCATGAGTCACTCAGAGGGAACTCGAAAATAAATTGGAGAGCTTACGACTGCTGGATTTCCTGTTGGGAGAACAACTTTGCTTTCAAATTCACAGGCAATAAATACGAGTTCCACCTCTGCTTCTTCGCAACAGGCGAACGGAAACGGGGAAGACAGCTGCTTTGATGAGCCTCAACTCTGCGGCAAAGACATGGGGGGCTAATAACAAAGAGCAGCAGCAATTTGAGCGGTGCGAGAAAATGATGCTCGCTGCTTTATCATTGCGGCAACTTTTTTTTGAGCTTTTGCACAGAAATCACAAACTTTGGCTTTAGTGTGTCCTTAGATGCACTGTTACAACTTCAGATCATCAATACTGAAAGGTTATCGCTTTGATCTTTACTCTCCACCAATATCTGCTAATTTTAAGTGTAATCGAGATGAATCCAAGAATTGACAGATGGCTGGAAATGCTAAATATGGAGCCGAGCGTTTTTGTGGGAATTGAGAAAATGATGCATCGGTGTCCAGTGGGGGAAGGGGGCTTTGTGAGCTTTCTGGAAAAGAAGATATTATCCAAGCTTTGGATGGCAGTGAGGGACACGCACAAATAATTTACAGGGTGGTAAATGTAAGATCAGCCTGTCAGTCCGAGCAACAGGAAGTGCAAGAGAACAAGCACGTGTTGCAGGAGTTTTAAATGTCATATACTGACTCATTCCAGACAATAAGTCAGGATTTGTTTGATTAAAAATTGAGGGTCCGACTTATACGCCCACTTTTTGGCAAGAAGCACCAGTTCACTAAAATGTGAGCTGGTTCTAAAGTGGGGCCACCATTTTTATGCCAAATGTCATTTCAGGGCATACCCCCTGTCAGTGTCATAGGCTTTCTCCAATTTGATACTGAGATACCAAACTACACATCCATACCGCAAGATTTTGCGTGATATTTGACAGGTCTTTTATCTCTTCCAAGAAAACAACCTTGCAACACATTTAGCCACGTGTTTGATGGGGGAAAATATGTTAGTATACTCTGTGTCAGGATGTTAACTCTATGATTTCCATCTGTTTTCCATGACCACAAAAAAATAGAAGATGCTCAAGAAATAAATAAAATCTTAAATTTAATGGAAAACTACCTATATTTTCAGACATCACGGCACTTTGCTTCTGTATCTAACACAAGCAGCTCCGTATTTGTTCTGTAGTTCCCCGAAAAATAAGCAATTTTAACAAAAAGGGTGATATTTTGTAAATAAATAAAAGTATTAAAGTCAATGTCCAAACACAAAGACTAAAATAAATTCAAAAACAAATAATAAATCAATAAAACTAGTGAAACTTAATATTAGCATCCGAGCTCGTCCCCCAAGGGGTTTCAAACATATTTAAAATAGGGGAAATGGGATACGTTTGGAATTTTGGTATGAAAATGGATGCCATTTTACCATAAAAATTGTCAAATATTTTTATATATTTAACTTATCATTTGGCAAAAAATGGCTCAAATATAATAAATGGGAAGTGTACTGTAAATGGTCGTATCAGATATAGGTTGCAAAAGATATATAAACTACCTAGTTAGCAGAAATGCTAGAGGTTAGCATGCTAACTGGAAAAAATAACAGTATTACCTTATTTGAATAATTAGTTAACTTGCTTATGTTTACCAGAGTCAAAATAAACATTTTGAGAAACCCCCAATTGAAGATTATTTCAAAAATAATAAAGTTTTACATGAATGTGTAAAATATGCTAATTAGGGAACGTAGCATTAGCAAACGTATATCATTATGTAGATTCCATAGCTGTCCAGCAAGAGTCCTAGAGAGTCTCTTATTTTGACAGTATGGGGCCAAGTCACATCCACATTGTGCTACATTTCTGTTTATTTATTATAATTTATTGAACATTTGGCAAAAAGTGTCTCAAATATAATAAATGGGAAGTGTACTGTAAATGATTGTATCCGATATAGTTTGCAAAAGATTTATAAACTATCTAGTTAGCAGAAATGCTAGCGGTTGGCATGCTAAAATAAGGGTATCATCTTATTCGACTAATTAGTTAACTTGCCAATGTTTACCGGAGTCAAAAAAAACATTATGAGAAACCCTCAATTGAAGATTATGTCAAACAAAATGTAAAACAATAATACATGTGTGCAAAATACGCTAATTGGGGGATGTAGCAATAGCATGTAGCTTCCACAGCTGTCCAGAAAGATTCCTAAAGAGTCGTATTTTGACAGTCACATCCACATTATTCTGCACAATCCTGTGCCTGTTAGCGAGTGGACGACTCATTGCTAAAATAATGAGCCCGAACCACAGCAATGGTATTTAATCATGCTGTGGTGAGAAGATAAAGCTCAGCTCCTCCGCTAACACTGATCCTAGTGTCGATGTCGGATAACTGAGGCTTTAAAATGGATTCGTCTTTGGCTCTATCAATTAAAATTAGCCTGAAAGGAGTTTACAGGTCCTCAGCGACCTCTACTTTACTCACTTCTTACATAATCAAACAGCCCCAGTGGTGTGTTTCAGGCTCTGTGTGTGTGTGTGTGTTACACGTCTTGACTGTTGTGAACCCAACTCATCATCACCTATAAGAAACGTCTTGGCGGCACAGACGAAGAACACGTTTTACATTCAATATCTGCGACGTCAAAACAACAGCAAATCAGATCTAAATTTAACAAAGTGTCCAGGGAGGCATGCTGGGAATTAAACACGATGATGACGCACTAGTACGGAGGTAAACTAACTAACCTGCTGTCAGAATACGCCTGGTTTTCTGAACTTCACCTTGAATATTCATGTTGTTCCAAACAGAAAACAAAGAGCAGGTTTTGGTGTTAGGCCAACAGCACGCCGACAATCTGTTTCATTATCAGCTACAGAAATGCAAACCAGGAATCTAATTAAAAGAAAAGTGCTGAGGCCATAATTCCGTGGGAGAAAACAGCCCAAATTATCCGTGCACACACTCAAACTTAAAAGGACGCCTCAGGTTTTCCAGAGATTGTTTCATGGAAGGTTAAAGTCAAACCATGCTGCAACACAGCAAGGAAAGCCTGAGCTTGATTCTCTAAATCGGGGGTTCTCAAACTTGGGGCCAGGACACCATTTTAGGTCGTGAAACAGTGGTAAGGGGGTCACCAGATGCCTTTAAGAAACTAAAATAATTTCCTGAACAATTTGAGCCTATTTTTGCTTATTTTTACCACTTTTCTGCAACTACACCAAACTTTCCATATTTTAACCTATTTTCATCACTTTTCTCACCATTTTTTGGCTCCATTTAATGTATTTTTGCAGCTTTACTCACATTTCTACCACTTCGCCATCAAATTTCAATGCCTTTTTTCAATGACATTTTCGGCACTTATAAACCCTTTCCACCACTTTTCCCACCCAATGTTGCACATGTTGACCCCTTATTGTCACTTTTAACCTCTTTTCACCATATTGCATGCTTATTTTTGCCAATTTAACCACATTCACAATTTGCCGTGCCCATTATTTACCAGCTTAAACTAATTCTTCCTACCTTTTCTGCCAGTTTTAATCCAACTTTGAACCCTTTTTACCACTTTTTCTGTCCATTTTTGGACCAATTTCTGTGGTTTTTCAAAATCCCATTTCACCACCATTTTATTTCTGATTAAAACAAGGCCTTATATCTTTAAGATGACTATATACTATACATCGTAATGATTTAGCTTTTCAGTTCATCATTAGAGAATAAAAGCTTGGCAGAAATAGAAAGATAAAGATTCTGATCATCGACCAGCAGATCCAGGTGGAAAATTCTGGTCAAAGGCTGCGTTTGTGCCTGTTTTTCTCCTTCTTCTGGGCTTCACCCTGCTGTGCTACTCTATCACACCTATGTGTACGATGCAGTCAGCTTTAATATCAACGGGAGGAGTGTAATGTTAATACGGCGTGAAAGGTAAAAGACTTTAACTCATGAAATAAGCAGACTCCCAGGTCTCATTGGGTGATAATTGTGGCTCAAAGTGCCTCCTTAGGAAAACCTGTTAACAAGGATTTACATTGAGAGGAAAAATAGTGGAAAATGAGCCTCAGAATTCAAACAATTTATATCTGTTCGTCACGTAACATTTCTCCCAGCTGACATCTGCTCCCCAACAGTGTGTCGATGTGTGTGAATTAGAGCCAGTGACTGTCTAAACCAGCCTGGGTGTGTTTGTGTGATCTATATATGGTCAGCAGAGCATTAGTAAACCATGAAAATGGCTGTTAAATGAACCAACAACCCAGCGACTATCAGATGTGAAAGTAATGGATCACAAGTACTCACGTTACTGTAATTGAGTTGCTTTTATGGGTACTTGTACTTAAGTGCGTGTCTTAGGAAAGTCATTTGTTACATTTCTACACCCAACCGTTACTGATTAAATCATATTTTTTGTACCTTAAACCACAGTACTGTACTGATTATAGGTCAGCAGTTTATCAAACATAATCCATATGTTCTTAGTCGTGCCATTTCTGATCAACGCTCCCACTTTCTTGTGTCGTCACCCACATGGCACATTTGGCATTGCACCGCTTTAGAGTTCATTAATGTAGTAATGGGAATTCTTTTATTATTTTGAATTCATTTCAATGGAACAATTTTATATTTTTAAAAGTATTGTACATTTTGACAAACCTAAATAAATAAATGAAGTTCCAATTGTGCATCTTTAACTTTATACATGAGTATGGAGTGATTTTACTGGGTTTTGGAGTCATTTTCTGTGTTTTTCAAGTCGTTTACTGAATTTCTCTGTGTTTTTCAAGTAATTTTGTGTGTTTATGGATAATTTCATGCATTTCTCTGTGATTTTATGTGTTTTTTTGAAGTTGTTTAGTGTGTTTTGGAGTTATTTTCTGTGTTTTTTGAATATGTATATATATATGTTGTGTTTCTTTTGTTTCCCTTTTGTGTGATTTGGAGATATTTTCTTTATTTCAGTATGTTTACTGTACGCAAGGGCACGGTGGCAAGATTCATTACGGTGAAAGTAACTAGTCACTTTTACTTTGATTACAATTTCAATCAAGTAACAGTACTACTTGAGTAGGATATATCAGTACTCTTTACACCGTTGACATCTGTAAAGAGCTAACGCCGCGTTAGCTTCTCAGTCGGTTCATGTCAAATCATCCAAATAGGAATGTTTAAATCAGAATCGTACCCGTGAGCTGGACCTGGGCTTCGTAGTTTCCTGTGACGACGACGTCCGTGCTGGGCGTCTGACACCAGTAGAATCCGGCGTCCAGCAGCTGGACCTCTGCGATCTTTAGCTCCGCCTCGTCGTCCTGCAGACGCACCACCGAGATGTCGCCCGATGCCACGCGCTTGCTGAGCGACGGGTTAGAGAAGCTGGTTTCAATGGTGGAGATGATCTTGATCTTTTGGCCGTCGGCCTCCCTCGACATCATCCAATCAAAGTCCTGTGGATGGAGTGAGATACTGATGATGATTACAGTTAGAAATAAATGGCTTTTAATTAGTTAATACGGTTATGTCCTTAGTGGGTTGTACATATAGGGAATACACCTATATGATCCTACCCCTCGTAATATCTAGTACTATACATATAATATACACCTATTTACATTATAAATATACACATAATTCATTAATATACAGTATATCTATATAATTGTACATTCATCTGTCCACATATACTTAAGTACAGTATGTACACCTATTTACATGTTTTTCCCTTTAACACTTCTACTACGAGAAGATTAACTTTATGTATTTACGTTTAAATTGCTTTAAATTCAGACTTTTTTTTTTTCATTTCAACACACAAACTGTTCCATAACCTGTCCAGATGTGCAGAAGCGTAGGCGGCAGGCGGAATCACCTTCTATTCTTTTTCTGGCCGCTTTTTACTCTGAAACATTATCATTGATTAGGAATATGAGGCCTAACAAGGTAATCAATATATGACACGTTTTTTAATAATTGAGGGAAAATATTTTTTGTAATCTTAGTTGTAATTGGGAAAAAATGCCAGTCACCGTAATCATAATTGAGTACGTAGTAATTGAACTTGGATTAATTGGAGAGGTAATTGTAATTGACCCCAACCCTGCTTGATTTCAATCCTTTGACTTCTCAGTCGTTACGATGCGTTTGAGTTCCTTTGTGTGAAGGCTCGTATTTTAACCACGCCCCTTTCCTCATTCCATGTGAATCATGCAGCATATCATTAAAAACGTGACACTCACCTGCTCACGGGGTCCTGCGTAATCTTTGACGTCACACCTGATAGACACTTGCTGACCCTCCACCCGGATTAACGGCCCCGGGGACACTGTGACCACACGAGCCGAGGCCCCGCCTTAATGGACAGAGACAAAGTTTGGAAAGAAGACTTGATCAGATTCTATCATCCAGTTATAATAAAGCCCAAGAAAGTATTTTTGAAGTCGTGTAGTGTGTTCTGGAGTTATTTTTTATGTCATTTACTGTGTTTCTGCCCTTCTGGACCTATTTTATGCTTTTTTTCTGTCATTTACTGTATTTTTGATGTTTTATTGAGTGTTTCTGGACCTATTTTATGTATTTTTGTGGCATTTACTGTGTTTTTAAATGTCGTGTGTGTTTCTGGACCTATTTTGCGTATTTTTGTGGCATTTACTGTTTCTGAACTTGTTTTGTGTGTTTCTGGATCTATTTTATGCATTTTTCTGCCATTTTCTGTATTTTTGATGTTTTAATGAGTGTTTCTGGACCTATTTTATGTATTTTTGTGTCATTTACTGTGTTTCTAGAGTCATTTAATGTAGCTTTCTGTCATTTTCTGTGTTTCTGGAGTCATTTTATGCATTTTCTATGTTTTTTTAAGCTGCTTTAGTGTTTTAGAGATGTTTTTGAAGTCATATAAATATGTTGTGGGTTTTTTGTTTCTCTTTTGAGTGATTTTCAGACATTTTCTATATTTTCTTTCATTCATATTGTGTTGTGCATGTATCCCGTAGGCCTTCAGGTGTCCATGCGCTGATAAAAAGGTATTGAGGACACCTTCACCTAATTCCGGCAGAGACAAAGTTTGGAAAGAAAACTTGATGAGATTCTATCATCCAGTTATAATAAAGCCCAAGAAAAAGCCTTCAGATCTGGAAAACCAAGCCCTCTACATGGTGATGACACCCTTCTTCCACATAAATGTGCGAGGGAAGATGCTTCATGAGATACAGATGACAAGCTGACATCTTCTCCCCGTGTGAAGGAACTGTCAGTATTGAAGTAGCGCTGCACGTGCAGCGTCTGTGAGGTACTGTAAATTGGAGCTTCTTGACATGAGTATTTCTGACTTAAAAAGGAAAACACACAATTACGCACACACAAACGCACACCAGGCGTGTTGCAGCATGGCCAAAGTATTGACAATGACTGCATTGATGATGATGACGCTGATTGAGTCGAAACCAGAAACAAAATACACACCTATGAATTATTATTATTTTTTTCTTGGTGGTTTCTGTTGTGGGTTAAAGATGAAATGATTTACAGCGTAGTTTTTTCACTCCTCCTCCTCCTCCTCAGAGTGTTCATCTCTGACATTCTCACTGAGACCAACATGTAGGAACAAAGCAAAGTCGACGAAAGCAACAGAGAGAGGTTGTACAATTCTTGGATGCACCAGTAACCGGTTGGTGAAATCTGGCAACGCACGAACATGGAGGCGTCGCGTGCTGCTGTAAGAGGAGCATTCAAAGGCTTTCTCACTATATAACCATTGTTTGTTTGGCCTGTGAACGCCTCGTAACGTAACGCGCATCAGGATGTACCCAAATATCCACAGGCCACGTGATAGAATAATGGTCGGACAGGAAAAATAAAGGTTTTTTACGGTTTTGGTCGTTTCCGTTGTTGCATTTTCATTGTTAATTCATGTCATTTGTCTGTGCTTTTGTTGTCATTGTGTATTTTTCTGTAATACATATATTTCTGGTCATTTTTCAGTCATTTTCTGAGTCTTCTTGAGTTTGCTTTGAATAATTTTCTGTGTTTCTGGACTAGAGTGATTTTTGGAGTTGTTTTCTGTGTTTTTGAAGTCATTTTCTATGTTTCTAGACTCATTTAATGCTTTTTTTCTGTCATTTTCTGGGTTTTTGAAGTTGTGTAGTATGTTTCTGGAGTCATTTTATGCACTTGTTTTGTCATTTACTGTGCTTTGGAGTCAATTTCTGTGTTTTTGAAGTCGTTTTGCATGTTTCTGGACCTATTCTAATGCATTTTTGAAGTTGTTGCGTGTTTCTGGAGTCATTTTATGCATTTGTGAAGTTGTTTTGTGTGTTTCTGGACTCATTGTAAGCATTTTTCA